>NC_056744.1:61551487-61783987 GCF_019279795.1 Protopterus annectens | reverse complement strand
GAGGGTGTGCATGTACACAGTCAAGCCCAAAGCTAGCCCTACATGAGGGTATGTTGGACAGCTGAGGACTGTACATGGCAGAGTGGACAGTTTACCATCTCCAGCCACGAACACAGGAACTTGCTCTGTCAAGAGTGCAACTGGCACCATCATGCCTTAGGTCAGATGTGGTACTAGTACCTGATGGTGACTGCTGTCTTCTAGGCCCATGTCCACCATGGGACCACCCAGGACCATGTGCCCATTGCCTCCCACATCATGTTGTGGACAGCACACTTCCAACTGTAGTGCTGGAGGTACTGCCACTATGGCAACGTGAGTGTGCATGACTATGTGGTCTCTCAGCAGATGGTGTTGCTGACCTACATCCAAGTGTCCTACCCCAACCAGATGTTCCAGCACAAACAATGTGCCACCAAAGACAGACACTGTCTCAGCCCACCGTCTGTCCACTACATCAGTGAAACAAGCCCTGGGATCGGTAGAGGCAGTCACGGATGTCAGACTGTGCTGCATCCATGATCCAGAGCATCCGACTGCTGTTGCATTTGGTACATACCTGTGCCTCCATGGCAGCCTGAAAACATATGGCAAGTGACCCCATGATGTAACACCTGTGACAGGAGGTAGATAGACAGCAGTCCACCTTCAAGCAGCCTGTCTCTGGCCAGTGTCTACACTCACTAACACCATAGTTGTCACACTGTCCTGTTCAATGTCCACACCATCTGACTGTCGAATATCTGTGGCCTCTGGGGACTCGGTATGTGTGGGCATACCGACTGTGTGCAGTTAACCTCTGGGACAGATTCAACCCCTGACAACCCCACCTGAGCCTCACTATGGCCACCATCATCATCATCACAGCTCGTTGGGACACTGACATCAGGTTGTGAGGGGGGAAAGACACCAACCCCCTCCCCCATTCACAGGTAGGAGGAAGACAAAATCAGTACATTATTACCTGCACTATTATGTATAGTAATCCACAGACTCATACAGATGAGAGGCCACAACTGCATTACCAGTCACACATCTTCTCATCATTGATTTCATGCACAACACACAAAAACACAACAACATACACATACAAGACAGCTCCTTTCTAACATGCACTTCAGCTACATTCAGTGAATGTTTCCATCACACTACACATGTGGGGTACACAATATGATAGCGTATGTGATATAACTACACATAATACCCAGTACACCTAACTGCAAATGTGTCAGTGTTTGTACAAATACACAGCTGTGATTATTCATTGTATATACTGTAGACAACTGCTCCGATATGGAAAATACAACTATTCCACTCTGGCTAAGTATAACAGTTGTACCTTGGGCTAAATGGCACTCCTTAACATTCATATGGTATATACAATCCATAAAACAATAGTATCACACTTACCAGGTACAGGATCACAGACTCTGTCTACACCTGATATACCTATGAAAATGTAAGGGAGAGAGAGAGAGAGACTGTCAGCAATACCAAATGTTGCACTGTTAAAAGGGAATATGTGCATATATACACATGTACAGTAGCTAATGTGCTACTGTCTACACTGCTGACATTCTGAGTATGTCTGCACAACTGTGCATTAAAATACCCCCCCCCCCCATGCAGATAGACCTGACACCCATGTACTAAACTAAAACTGTTGAAACGAAACAAAAGTGTCCGACAAGCCAGGAAATCAAATAGTAGTAACGCACTTTATTTAACCAAATAACAGCGTTTTCGCTCCCGTTAATACAGAAGCTTCATCAGCAATAACAGAGCGCCAACTCATATAATTTAAACACTTCTAAGTGACGTATAGTTGATGTCACTTCCAATTAAAAAATTCAAAGCAGGTTTAAGACAATATATCCTAATAAAATGTGTGTGTTTAAAACAAGTATAAAGGTAAATAAAAATATATATGTAACCCAATACATTAAAACAAGTAAACATTCACAACCTACTACCTGGTTAAATTACTAGTTTTAGACAAAAATGTTGTTATTTAGTTATAAACCCATCCAAAAGAGTGTATGTGTAATTTTCCTGCAACACTTCAACCAGGGAAAAAAAGCATCACTCAAACCATGTTAAGTGAACCAACTTTTTTTTAAAATTTACTGTACAAGACAGTTCTAACCAGGTTCTACATTAATTTGATGAATAACTGTAGTGCCGTTACCTAAGATAACTTCTATATTTTAAAATAGAAGCTATGTTACAGCTGTCATTCAATCCAGGGTAGGAGAAGGCATCTAATTGTAGCTGCCACTCCAACTCCCGGATCTCTAAAATAAGGGATATATTTTATTAGGATATATTGTCTTAAACCTGCTTTGAATTTTTTAATTGGAAGTGACATCAACTATACGTCACTTAGAAGTGTTTAAATTATATGAGTTGGCACTCTGTTATTGCTGATGAAGCTTCTGTATTAACGGGAGTGAAAACGCTGTTATTTGGTTAAATAAAGTGCGTTACTACTATTTGAATTCCTGGCTTGTCGGACACTTTTGTTTCGTTTTGACACCCATGTACTGGTATACAGAGCCTGCCAAAATGACTGATACAGTATTACACTGGTGAACAAAGTAAGCTTACCTGGACGCTCCTCTGATGTGGATGCTGTGGCACCCACCTCCAGGATGTATGGGGTGATGGCTGCCAGGGAGATGGTGGTTGATTCTAAGTTTGCCAGGAATTCCTCTGTGAGTGGTTGTCCTGTTGCAGGCTGCACTGGTGGCAGCACGATCCCTGGCCACAGTAGCTGCCCTTTGATGTGTAGCATTGATTATATATCTGTGGCCCTGTGTCAGACCTGCTCATAGGTCCTGTCCTGTTTTCCAATTTGGTTAACCACCTTGACAAAGTCACCCCACAATGCTGCATGCTGGTCACAATGTTGGAGACCCCTTGAAAGCAGAATGTGGTGATGCACTCTGAGGCCATCCAGGATAACAGCACTCTCAGCAGCTGTGAATGGGAATGCAGAACTATTTGACCCCAGACAGTTTGACCTTGGACTGTTCGCCCCCGGACAGTTCTACCCCAATGCATTTATATACAATTTCATGTATAAATTTATATTATTTAATTATATTATTATAAGGGGTGGGAGGATGACATAATGGTTAAGGTGTAAAGACACAAGGTGCAAGGTTTGATTCTCACATTGGGTAACTGGCTAGGCTTCAAATGGCCCAAAAGGGCAGTTAGCCTAGTACTAATCTATGAACCTATATGTATTGTATATGTGATTTTTTTAGTGGACAGTTCGACCCCGGACTATTTGACCACAGACTGTTAGACCCCAAATATAGTGTAGTAAGTACTTAATCATTATGTTATTATTTAATCAATTATCCAATAAAAATACTGTTAGTTTTTCATTGTATATATATATATATATATATATTTTTTTTTTTTTTTACTTTAATATTTTTATTTAATTTAATTATTAAATTGGTTAGTATAAATATAACACATAAACTTTTAACATATAATAACTAGTGTTATGTTTTATCCCACATTGGTCAAGCCTAAATCATATAACCACTGACTAATTAACTAAACAAAACATTGCTGCATGTGCACATCTCATAAAACATATTGAAAAATATAACAAATATATATACATGAATGAAAACTAATTCACATAGTAATAACTACTACTTACTAAAAAACACCTTAAAAGGATCCTACATTCAATGATGTATCCTTAATGACTGCTGCTTCATAATCGTGAAACTAACCTCCTGTACCCTCCTGTACGTAAAACACGGTGTGTCAGGTTGTCATAGCAACCTAAGCAGATATTAATGTCTCACTAAAAAATAACACATAAGCAATCAGATGTAGCACTCAAGCATTTGCTTGAGTGCATCACCAAAAACTAACATATCTAATATCAAAATATAATTTAATAAAAACCTTTAAAACATGTAAGCTCACTCAAACACTACTTTCTAATGATCAGACAGAATGTTTGAACTGGTAAATTATAAACATGTGCCTCCGTATCATGTCTATATATTATTTGTGGAACAATGGATATAGCGCATAAGTAAAAATGATCTAAATGCAGACCAAACACCTAATGATGCAAAAGGTATGATGTAAAAGAACTGGCTACAATAAATAATAACTGAACCTGCACCTACAAAGCTAAGACACTTGCACTGTTGTAGAGATAATAATGCTGCACACCGAACAACTAAACTACAAACTATAAATTAATTCAACTAACTAATTGCATTTTTTGTAAAGTAAGTGTAGTCGAAGCACATATTTATTTTATTCGGGTCCAACCATCTGGTGTCATACTGGTCAGGGGCGAATTGTCCAGGGGCGAATCGGCAGGGTCCAAACGTCCTGTACGCATGAATGGGGCATGCCTCCTGTGATACATTGTTCCTGATAGACAACAAGAGGGGGGCACATTACCAGACCAGATACGTGGACATCCACTATGTACAGACCCTGCACAACCAATAAAGCCTGCATTATCCACCGCTCCCTCACATGTCATACCCCACAGTCTATCAACACACTGCATGTGTGGCTATCACCAAGATAGTAGCAATACTGGGTATGTCCCTGTGTGTCGTGACAGATTCTGGTCTACATCTCTACACCCATCACTGCAGTCTACTGTGGTGTGTCCCCTACGGGCAAGCTCCCACTAATGTCGTACAGCCAATGTCGGACAAATAGCTGTGTGCTATGACAACAACTATATGGGGACAGTCCAGCAACAGCGGTATGCCACAACAACAGACAGAAATGCAAACTTGCTGTAGTATATGTTCCCTGTAGACATCCCACCTCCCCACTACGCAGATGTTTGCAGACTGTGAACGTGTGTCTTATGAATGTGTTCCTTTTGGAACAAACATGTGGATGTCTGATTGCTGGTTGTTAACAGACAATAGGAAATCTGGTTATCAAACTCCAGACCCCCTTAGAAAACGCATATTATACAGTAACATCTATTAGTGTATTCATAGTTTTACATTGTATGGCCAATATGTATCCCCTGTCATTGAGGTTGGGCCTGTGTCCCCCCATTACTTACGGCTATGACCAGATCCATGCTCTAGAGGGTTGACAAGTTTGTTAGCCACAGCTCTCAAGCAATGAGTGACGAATGTCAACAAAACAATGACCTACCCAGGGTACATCAGGGACAGTCAGGGTCACCTGTACAATGCTAGCGCTATTTATTAGTGGCATTGACAGACTGCGAGGTTGTGAATTGCAGTACATTGTTTGATGTTACAGGACTGTACACCCTTACTTAGTGTCACTGTGTCTAACATAGATTCCACTAGCTGCCCTACAACAGCCGACCATTGTAGGAGGAAGTGACAGGGGCAGAGCTGGAATTTGACTCAAAGCAGGAACAGTTAAGAGGTATGCCTGTAGCTGTTGGACAGCAGAGTATCACCAACATGTCAATACCATAGATGTATGACAGGCTTACTGCTGTAATCCCTGTTTCCCATACCTCCATCCTACCACCTGCATCCCATTATATGGGGACATCTATGACATACCTGGTAGAGTGAAGTACTCCTTTTTTGAAGTTTTCCTCTGCAAATAGCTTGCAAATCCTTTGTCTGTGTGAGCAAAACAACATACAGACCAGTTCCCCATAGACAGTTGCTTGCCTTTTGTAGGTAATGCCCATTACCAGGTTATTGTCTGTGCACCAATCTGTGACTCAGACTTGCTAATTGCATCCAAAACAGCTGAATTGCACTTTCATTAGCCAGTGACATGGCACCACAGTGCAATATTTAAGGCCTTCTTGTAGGCCTAGGCCCCCTTCTTAGACTTTGAGATGGACATTAGTGAGGTGTGGAGACTACAGCATCACAGAAGGCGGGTACAAATGCTGTCTACTGTTGGAATTTGTGAGGTATGTCCACAATTTTTCCTGATATGATTGGCCAATGTCCCATGATATTGTGATCATCTGGTGGTTCAGTGTTGAACATTGTGGGTTGAGGTCAGTATGGAGAGAGATACATGTGAGTGTCACATGTCATACCCATCAGAATATGCATGCTAATGCAGTAGCTTGCTATCCTATCAGCTCACTGCCTTTGCAGGGGCAGACTGTTACATATGTCCCTATTGTTGGACCCTTGCCCCCCCCCCTTATATATGGCTTTGTCTGGATCCATTGTTCCAAATGGTTGTGAGGCATGATAGGTCTGTAGCAGCTAGCTTAACATACAGCTGTGTATGCTACAGGCTGTATCTGCTGCTGCAGCCTAGGACACATAGGGGAGAGTGTGAACACTTTGGAGGACATCAAGCTGTACGTGTAAATGTGGTAGCAGTATTAGCATTGTCGTTACAGCAGAACCAGGGTAGAGGTAACCTTTACAGTCCAATTAAGGCATGTCCTTAAGGTATATCTGTCATGCAACAGTGCCATTAACAGAGTAGTAGGCAACATATAGTTAGGGTATACGAATATGTGGAGTGTGTCCCTACCTGCAGGCCTCTGACTTGCAAAACTGGGCATCAGATAATTCAGTAGCAGTAACCTATGGGCATTAAAAGTGCAAGACTCGGTCATTACACAGTTGTCTCCCTCCACTCCTCTCCAAGGTCTCTACAAAGCTCTGAACAAAACCTTTTCTGAATCTACATGCCTGAAACAACTATACAACAAAACATGTACAGTTACTCCCCAGCCCAGTCCTGGGACAAACTTTTCTTAGACATTGGAAATACCACTCACCCTCTTAAATTCAAAACAGCTACTAATAACTATCTTAACAGGATATGTATCTACCACTGTCACTACCCCCCTTAAAGGATCAACCATACTCCACACCTCAATCACACCTATCTCCCTATCATTCATCTACTTCAATAACACTCTACATCTAGTGGGTTACCCCTTTATTTACAGCATCAGCACTGCACATCTTTTCTGAAGTACTCAATAAGAGTTATTCTCTGATAGGACTGCATAGCTTGTTTTTATTGTTCTAGTATATATATATATATATATATATATATATATATATATATATATATATATATATATACACACACATATACATTTATGTACATATATATATATATATATATATATATATATATATATATATATATATATATACCCTCTGATTAGTCAAGCTTGTACTTCCGCTATGCATATTCACTTTATTTCTGTTGTAAATTTTGTTGCAATTCTTGTTGTGCTTTTTGTTTGAAATTGTAAATGTGGAGCTTTTCTCCCCGGGCCTCAGCTGAAAAAGGGTTTGGCTCAGTCAGACTAACCCGGTCAACAAATGCCAATAAATAATTACTTACTGTCTTCACAACAATGTAATTGATGTGCAACACACTGGATTCAAACCCAAGACTGTGTGTGGCAAAATGATCCATATAGAAGGTGTGCAACAGACTGAGCTACTGAGTCAGTGCTGGAGCAGGTGTAGTTGCCAAATATATGTGCAGACATGCAGGCTGTGACACACACTGTCTGCATCCATCAGTGTGCGCATGGCTGTCAAAACCAGTTGTTCTGTAGCAGGGTCCCAGTTGAGCATATAATGTGCAATGGATGCCTTATCAGGTGTGTTTAAAGATGTTGCAGGTACATGGTGCCATTTACCTGCTGTCACAGGCCTCATGTACTGTCATACTTGTCACCCTCTTTGTGGAAGAAATCTGGAAAGAATGGGGGGGGCAAAGGCCCAAAAATATGGACATAATTTAAATATTGTTCCTATAAACTTATAAAGTTGCTAGAATACAAGGTTTTGCATTATTACATATTTTCAGAAGAATATAAAGTCTGAATCTCAAATGTTTGTCTTTATTTAGTATTATGTAGTGACTTCAATATTCAATAATTTACCAGCAAACCACATATTTTATGAGGAACAGACCAAAAATCTGAGGCAAGAATCTGGACATGCTGTGAAAATCTGTACAGTTGAGAGGTATGCGTACTGCTGTTCTTACTTATTTGGCAGTCTACTGCTATATTTTCACATCAGAGTCCCAGCTACACTCCCATTTTTCACATTAGATTGCTTTCAGTCGAACAGTGGCAATCAGTATGTATTACTGGAAATGGCTATGTTAATCCAGATCTCTGTGGCCTAGTGGTTTTGCGCAGTAGGCTGTAATTGACAGGTGCTTGGTTTTGATACTTGGCAGGGATGATTATTTTGTACATCTGCCTAACAATATGAAAAACACATAAAATCACTGAGGTACATTAAAGCACTTTTAAGCTTGTTTGTGCGACACACCACATTGTGGCATGCCACTTAGCTCTGCGTAAATCCACACTAAAAAAATATGAAGAAAAGAAAAAGGGGGTGATAGGATAGAGGTGAAATGGGGGCAAGTAGGGGGAAAACATACTGGAAGGGAGGTAGGGATGTGCAGGAAGGGTGGAGGAAAGGACCATAGATTTCCATTTCTTGTACAGCAACAGCTGTGTAGTTTGACAGAATTTGTGGATGAATTTGGACTCTCAAACCCCAGAGAGAAGGGTGATGATAACATAAATATGTTGTCAAGCCAATTGGACCAAATTAGTTGTGTCCAGTGAACACATATGTGAAATGGAGAGCTCTGTATGGGGCGATATTTCTTTTTTTGTGGGACAAGTGCCCCTGGGTTTTTTGTGTTTTTTTAGGAAACAGTAGAATGTTGGGGAAGGGTTGCAGGTACATGTGGGGAGGTAAGTTGGGTAGAAGAGGATGCAATTGAAGACAGACAAGACAGCAGACAGGGTTGTGTGTGACACATGAGGGGGTAAACACCTTGGACAGGGAGAGTGTTGTGGAATCTGAGAAGTATGTGCCTCCAGATGGCAGCAACATGACTGATATCCCCACCCATGGGCAGTCAACACTGCTCCTTCACTGCCCTGAAGGTGTCTGTGCTGGAGGATGGGTGCCAGGGCCACCAGGCCCCTCCAGGTTGTCAAGTCTGCCCTCAGTTCAGTGTAGGAGTTGTTCATAGCCCTTATGAACAATCCTGCACACCATAGCTGTTAGTTGATCTTGGGTGACTGCTGCCCCTCTGCCACCACTCCCAGGGGGACAGGCCCCATCCCCTGAGGCAGTTCCTCCTGAAGGTGGTACAGAGCCAGCAGAGAGGGCACCACCAGCCTTGGTCCCAGATGCACTGATACCTGGTGCCACAGCCGGCTGAGGTAGGGTAGGCGGATCAGCAGGAACCAGCCTACCCTGTCAGGTTATGGTGACCGAGGTATAGCAATGTGTATTGGTTAGTTATAAACAAACATTTTGCTAGTAATAACAGCATGCCAGAACATTGGAAATAACCCAATCACATTTCAATGCATATTATAAGGATCACAACAATAAATAACATCACAGTCAATATATTAACAGCATGCCAGTAACTGTTACGGCATAAGGCCAACAACATAGGTAATTCAACAAGATATGTCAATATGCAACCACTGTAACACATAACAATAATAAAACACATGCCCAAAATAACGTTTATAGAAGAACATATGATAATAGTAAACCATAACCAGTGAATAACAATAATAAATATATATGAAGATAAGGGGTGGGGAGACAGAGAAATACAGTCCATTAATAATATTATAAACTATATAGTTGACAACAGTACTACTATCTACTCTACAGGTCTGTCCTTTCTTTATGTGTATAAGTGCCCTATAGCTGATGTAGCCTGTACATGCCTCTCAAGCTATACGCATGGAACAGTATGGACCAAGCAGTAACACCTTCAGGTACACAGCTACACAGAACACTTGCACATCAGGTGGACCGGTATAACTACCAAGGTGTACTGTGGGCTGCTGTACTGTTACTTTGCTACTGATGTAACCATGTTGGTGATACATCGGTGACAGAGGGATTACACAACAGTAATTACATTCCATGACAGTGTGATACTTGAGAGACATGTATGTGTACAGTACAGAGAGTAAACTGCTATCATGCCTTGGTTGGCAGGCATGGGAATAGATACTGACAGCAGTGACTGCAAGCATGGGGATAGATACCGACAGCAGTGACTGCAGACATGGGGATAGATACCGACGGCCGTGACTGCAGGCATGGAGATAGATACTGACAGCAGTGACTGCAGGCATGGGGATAGATACCGACACCAGTGACTGCAGGCATGGGGATAGATACCGACAGCAGTGACTGCAGGCATGGGGATAGATACCAACAACAGTGACTGCAGGCATGGGGATAGATACTGACAGCAGTGACTGCAGCCATGGGGATAGATACCAACAGCAGTAACTGCAGGCATGGGGATAAATACCAACAACAGTGACTGCAGGCATGGGGATAGATACCAACAGGAGTGACTGCAGGCATGGGGATAGATACCAACAGTAGTGACTGCAGGCATGGGGATAGATACCGACAGCAGTGACTGCAGGCATGGGGATAGATACTGACAGCAGTGACTGCAGGCATGGGGATAGATGCCAACAACAGTGACTGCAGGCATGGGGATAGATACCGACAGCAGTGACTGCAGGCATGGGGATAGATACCGACAGCAGTGACTGCAAGCATGGGGATAGATACCAACAGCAGTGACTGCAGACATGGGGATAGATACCAACAACAGTGACTGCAGGCATGGGGCTAGATACTGACAGCAGTGACTGCAGGCATGGGGATAGATACCGACAGCAGTGACTGCAGGCATTGAAGATACTGACAGCAGTGACAGCAGAGGACATGTACATCAGATGCATTAACTGACTGCTGCAAACTTTCACAGGCACTCCAGGCATACAGCCATACCAAGATTACACATTTTATTTCTTTATTTTATTTTACTAAAACTTGAACTTATTTTCTTTATTTTATGCAGTATTATCACATGCCTGGTACTGATTTTAACAGTCTGTGACATCTGTACACACAATTATATAGACATAATATGGGCTACCTCACCCATTTACCTGTAGTTCCTATGGAGAGAAAATCTGTCATCATGATATAACTGATTCAGTAATATTTATTACTACATGCCACTGGATTCAAACCCTGGTCTGTGTGTGCCAAAAAGTACTTCATACAGAGCAAAATACAAAAGGAAACACCCACAGGGGCTGAAAACCATTAAATCGTATTGAACACCACAGGGCACAGTTCAAATTCCACTGTAGAGCAACGTTGAAAGTTGGAACAATAATCATCCACGATTTTAAGCAATATTAATTTATTAAAACAATAAAGATCCACGACTAAGTGCTTTCGCCAGCAATCTGGCTTCATCAGAGTCAATGATGAAGCCAGATTGCTGGTGAAAGCGCTTAGTCGTGGATCTTTATTGTTTTAACAAATTAATATTGCTTAAAATCGTGGATGATTATTGTTCCAACTTTCAACGTTGCTCTACAGTGGAATTTGAACTGTGCCTTGTGGTGTTCAATTCGATTTAACTTCATACAGAGCATTTAACAAACTGAGGTACTGAGTCACTGCTGATTACTGACTGACTGATATTTGCCTAGAGCTCACCTGGAAACAAAATATGACCTAATAATAGTAATACAGTTTTATACTAGATTGCAGTGACAGTTGGACACACATGCATGAAATACCTGCATGACAGAGACACTAGGTAACCTATACATTACTACATAGACTCCAGGTGTACACAAGATCTTGTTAGTGGGTGGAAATATTTGTGAAGTCTACAAACCATATCAGATTATTAGGTTGGCTACATCACCCGTATATATTTTCAGACAGTGTATATGCAGTCTACAGCTATTACACTGTTATACTTGCCTGCAACACCATACCTCAAAGCCTGACTGCATATAGCTAAAATGCAATGGTTAAAAAAGACAGTTTTGATATACACAATATACCTTGGGTGTTATTGCTATAGCTTCATGTGTTATTGCAGAACAGGTGTAATAATTAATTTATTGTACAACAGCTCTGAATCTATACTTATTGCATAACACTCTTTATGAGATTTACCTCGAGGCAGGTACTGGTATTGTTTTGTGTTTTTCTTGTAGAACAGTTGTCATGATTGATTTTATGCAAAACAGCTCTAATTCCACACATATTGCACAACACAGGTTTATTACAGGTACCTTCATGCAGTTACTGGTATAGTTTCACATTTTTATTGCACAGCAGTAGTTGTAATGCAGGTACTACAATACAGCTGTAATTCCACAGTTATTGCAGTAGAAACTTTATTTCATTTACTTTATCAAGATTAATGCTTTACTTTTCCCTGCTTATTGCACTGCATTTGGGAGTAGTCACTTATTGCAGTCCAGGTCTACGTCCACATTCACTGCAATCCAATCAAAACTGTATATACCTAATGGCAGGTAATGCTTTACTCTTTCTTGCTTATATGATGATAGATTGGAAGATACATCCATACTCACCACACTCACGGAGCAACCTGGCCAAGCACCCGGCATGTGCCTCAAAGTTGTGAGCCCTCTTCTCTGCAGCTGTTGGAAGAAAAGCACACCATTATGCATACCAGTTTAGCAGGCAGTCAAGAATAGATACTGATGAAACAAAGGTAAATGTACTTACATACATGTGGGACATTCCCTGTCCAGAATTCTTGGACCCAGGTGTCCAACAAAGTCCCCTTCCATCTTTTCAGGTCATCATGGTGGTGATGCACCTGCTCACCTGTGCAGGGGATACCTGTTACACTGGTGAGGTCACTTGTGGCCATTCCCAGGCCTCTGCCTTACACTCTGAGCCCTGGTAGCATCCCTGTATCAGCTGGTCTGCATGGTTTTTAACTAGGAGTCCAACCATGACCCTGGACTCCAGAATTCCCCAACACTACACCCAGAAGCTTGCACCCTCTCCAACACCTGCCACAGTATCCTTAAAGTTTGAACTCCAACAGATTTTGCAGTATTCTTGCCTATTGCACTTAATATAGTTTGTTTTCCTGCCCGTTAATGACATTGGGCAATATTTAAAAGTATGGCACGGCATTTGGTACCATGCAAACCAGGTAAGCACAGCCACCACCAGTGCTAAAACATATCTTGTTTAAGTAGGTCTTAGCAGAGCTTAGCTGAGTGCAGCAGGTCAGGATTTAAAAATAATTAGCATAATTTGTATTTGGAAAATGAATGCTTAATAACCATCCCATGTATTCAAACCTTGCACCTACTGCACACAAGGCTGTCACTTTACCCATTTGGCTATGAGGAATGCTACTATACTTTTACATATACCTCTCAGCTATGTTTAAGAACCACTGAGCACCAATCCACACTGCACATACCTACTCAGCTATGTTTAAACTCTGCCTTTTTATTCATAATTAAATACATCCAGTTGCTATTTTTTTAGGATGTCTGGCACATGGCTTATGTTGCACTCCATGCCACGGCAAGCAAACCTACGTTTTATATAAAAACAAAAAATATTTCATTTTACTAATATAATGTGGTTGGACAGTGCAGGGAGTGTGTTGCTCATCTGTGGACACAGTTAGCACCACACTCCCTACACTGATTCAGTAACCATGTTCTCCCTTGGCAACGCTCCATGATTAATTTGCATGGCGTGTTGCTGAGAGGGAACTGTGTACACGGACACAATAACAGTTCATGTAGGCTCTACACTATGCCTATATGGAGTTTCTTAAATCCTGGGGTATGTATTGGCATTTGATTTAAAATAATATTGATTAAAATCAATGCACCTTCACAACACACACACACACACACACACACACACACACACACACACACAACTGAAAAGAAGGTGCACAAATGGTCTTTTTCCAAATAAAAATACAAAATATCCAGTGCCACAACTCAATTCAAAACTTTAATCAGAATTTATTGAGGGTTCCCAGAGCAACCCATAACAGACTCGAGTTTCGCCTCCTGCCCTAATCAGTGTTATAAGTAACCAAAAGACCTGTGGACTTAAATATAAATATGCATAATGTCTTCATACATTTCAGCATTTGTTACTGATCTCATGAGAGATATAGATGATAAGGAATAGCTCCAGCAAAAGAAATAAAAATACAGGTCCTGAAGTGCATCTAGGTTCATGTTGAGCAACTACACCGGCTGAAGAAACTACAGGTCATGAACTATTTTCTAAGTTAATGTTGAATTCGCTGGATTAGATCTGCAATATAGCATTTAGGAACCCTAAAGGCTTACTCTGTTAATGGTATTATTATGCCTAGGTTTACGAATTTTATGTAGAGTGTGCAGCTTGATAATGCAGGCTTTTTAACTAAGTACTGTATGAAACAGAGTGTGACATCCCTTATGTTTATTGACTGAATTCTATCAAGGTGAAATAACATAACATCTGCTGTGCTAGCCTTGCTGGAAAAACTGCTTGATAAATCTGTTGAGTCTGATTTTTACTGCTAAATATAGCAATGATATAAAAAGTTTGGATTACAACTTGCACATATCTGAACAGGTACATAATAATAAGGGCAGAAATAAATTAAAAAGAGTTCCTTCATGAAGTTCAGTTTTACAAAAATACTGATTCATTTTCTAAATTGTCATCTAATATGGATACTGATGTGGACTCTTCCAATTTGTCACCTATTAGTAAGTGCCCAACTTTACCATTTGTTTCTAATTCTGTTTCTAATTGTGTCCCTTTTGAACATTCTATAAAAGGAGAGGCCACACTAAATCAATTACACTAAGAACAAGTCTTTTGGAAACTAGGCCCCAGTATAAGCTTGCTTTATAGATGGGCCTTATGATGGCGTAAGTCACTTACACTGAGAGCAAGTTTTTTGGAATAGGGGCAGACTTACACTTAGAGAAGTCTTTTTAAATCTGTCCCAATGTTAAAAATGTTTCAGATGTTGAAATAGTTGAGAATTTGCTTAAGATAACTATTTTTTTCCTGATGAATTTGTTTCCTTGTCAAATAAAGAATTATCTTTTGTTGCTACATTTTTGTCTCTCATTTTTAAACTATTTGTGATCTTGCTAGGTGACGTTAACATAGACTGGCAAAAGATAGCTCAAGAAAACCAAACCAATTCAATTCAGCTATATGGCTTTTCATAATTCATCAAGATTCCAACTCAAATTAACAAGGCCACATCTAAAGATCTTGCTAGGTGACGTTAACATAGACTGGCAAAAGATAGCTCAAGAAAACCAAACAAATTCAATTCAGCTATATGGCTTCTCATAATTCATCAAGATTCTAACTCGAATTAACAAGGCCACATCTAAAGAATATATCCTAGACTGTATTCTAATATCCATCCCAAACAATGTTACCACAAGTGGCACCCTACCCAATAGCCTAAGTGATCACCAGCAAAACTATATAATCAGAGACCCCAAACAGCTCCACAAGATTAATTACTATAACACAGTCAGAAACCTCAGTAACTTCAATAGAAATACTTCCAGCCTGCTCCAGATCAACTAGGCTTCACTTAAAATTCTTCCTCCTGAGCAAGCAGTAGATATAGGTAATAAAATATTTCTAAATATTTTGACAAAGGAAGCACCATTAAGAACCAAAAGAGTTAAAAACAAACCAGCCCCTTGGTAAATTTAAAAAAAAATCAAAGCAGCCATGCAACTTACAGATAAAGCCTGCAAGTCATGTTTACACAACAAGTCTCAAAGATCCATACAACAAGATAAGCAGTTAAGGAACCATATCAAATGATGCATAAAACAGGACAAAAGATCTTATTATAGCAGTACCCGAAACCTATCATCAAACAATCCAAAAAAAAAACTTCTGAAACTCAATAATTGCATTGTTCAGTCTTGGAAAATCAACCCAACCCAGCCAATACACAACCAATAACTCCCAGAGCATTGCTTTACAGTTTAACTCATATTTTATAAATACAATATCTTCCCTCCTACAAAACTACATTTAAACAAATTCAGCCATCCCACTCCAGTCATTAAAGCTACAACAGAGCTTCACACTCACTCCAGTGATTTACAATTAAAAACTACCTGTACACCCTTAAGACAACAGCCACTGCCCCTGACCAACTTCCATCTGAATACCTCAGAGTCGTTGTAGATAGCCTTGCATTATCCAGTCTTAATTCTAATAAACCACTCTAGCCAAGAAACATATGACCACACCTTAGGGAAAAAATCCTATGTAAAAAACCCTCCATAAAGGCAGCTCATCAACCAAGCTCACAAACTATAGACCAATCGTCATTCTCTCACCCTTATCCAGAATCGTGGAATGATGCATTCACTCTCAACTTACGACATATATTAATTCTCATAACCTCCTTTGTCCCTCACAGCATGGCTTCAGACCCAATCACTGTACAACCACTACCTTCTAAGATTCATGGATATAACAAATTCTAACCTCAGCTCTATTTCTGGATCTTTTCAAGGCATTCAACACAGTCAATTATCAAATTCTCCTAACTAAACTCTCTTCCTATGAGCTTGTAACCCTCTTCACTTAATTGGTTTCTTAGGTACCTCACTAATAAATCCCAAGCAGTGAAAAGGCAAGATAATTTCTCTTCTTTCCTTCCTATATCCATCAATGCCCCACAAGGCTCCATCCTAGGACTACTAATGTTCAACTTATTTATCAATGACCTAAACACAGCAGCCAAAGATGCCACTATAGTACAATATGCTGATGACTCTACTCTATTATGTGCTGATAGGATACTACCCATGTACTCACCCAGAAATCCTTTAACTCCATAGAAGCCCTTGGCTTGGCAACTCATAACTCCTCCTGAATAAAAAAAAAACTGAACTACTACTGTTCACCCCCAACTTGCTCTCCTCCCAAAAAACTACCTTTAATACACTGTCATCCAAAAGCACTAATATAGAACTGGTATCCCACACCAAACTACTAGGTGTGATTACAGGCGACCACCTAAAATTTGATCTCCACCTTTAGCAAACCACAAAGAAGACACACCAAGACCTAGGTTGTCTCTAAAGAATAAAACACTACCTTACTGACTCTGCTAGACAAAACATAGCCAGTTCGCTTCTACTCCCCATCCTGTTATATGCCTGTCCTATCCTAACAAATCTCAACTCCTCTCTATCCACCAGACTAGAACAATGCTACAATAAAGTAGCTAAGTTCACAACCAAACAGCAATATAGATAAAATCACTGCCTCACTCTAAAACAATTAAACTGGCTAGAAGCAGACTGCAGAATAATTCAATTAGCTGGCCCTGACTATTGGGCCATCAGGAGAGGCCGTGACTGATACCACTAGCCACCCTGATCCATCATGTGAGGATGCACACCTGTAATGTCCATCTGGGACAGGACAGGGAATGACTCAAGAGCTGCTCATATCTTGCCCTGTTCCTAGCCATGTGTGCTTCTTTTCTCTTGTTTCTCACTCTGTACTTTATGCAATGTTCAGTCCTCTCCATCACCATTTGCTGACCCTTACTTCATCTCTGTCCATCGTGTGTTTTCCCATCCTTATATGTGGACTTCTACCACTTCTCTATGTCCTGGTCTGTGTGGATCTGTCTGTCCTATATTATCACAACCATTATTATTATTATTAGTAGTAGTAGTAGTAGTAGTATTACTATTATTATTATTAGTAGTAGTAGTAGTATTACTATTATTATTATTAGTAGTAGTAGTAGTAGTAGTAGTAGTATTACTATTATTATTATTAGTAGTAGTAGTAGTATTACTATTATTATTATTATTAGTAGTAGTAGTAGTAGTAGTATTACTATTATTATTATTAGTAGTAGTAGTAGTATTACTATTATTATTATTATTAGTAGTAGTAGTAGTAGTATTACTATTATTATTATTATTCCTTTATCTCCATAATAAGAAAAAAAATGATCTCTTAACCACATACAAACTGCCACCCTCATTCCCTCACAACCTGCTCACTCCATTATGTTGTCCTTTTCAGTGACAATTTGTTTGTTTTTCCCTTTTCCTAATTTCCTGCTGGCACTTTCCATCCCTCTTATACATCAGCCAGGTGAGCATATATGTGGACACCATGTAAGTGCAGCTTCAAATACTACATTATCTCTTAGCTTTATGTAACACTTCATGTCATCCTGCCAAGGAATGATAACATATGCTGCTTAAAGCACTATTGTATGTTGAGATATATCACTGTTAGTTTGGGTTTTCTGCTCCTTAAGACTGTGTGATATTGCAAACAAGTGTTTTATGGATTTTGTTTCGTACATCTGTGTAAAAATTTCAACTTCACATCTACATTTGTTTGCATGGTTTCACCACATGTCTAAATCCACCAGTATAGTTTCTACACCACTCCTTTGCATGGTCTGAAGTGCAGCTAACTGCACATAAGAATTGCATGCCTTGACATAAGTATGTAATGCCAACCTGTGATTCCCATGTAGTGTCACTTAGCTGTGCATGACTTGCACACAGTCACAGTGTAGCTCTATGAATCTTGGCCTTAAACTTGTTACAACAATAAATAATACAGAGTTTATTTAGAATGGCTTCTGTGCAGGGCTGTTTTATAAATTATGAGCTCTGGGTGGCACAAAAATCTCATACACTGACAGAGTTTCCACATTAATTTACGCTTTGGCGTTCTTCATAAACAGGTTATACATGTAGCTGTACAAAGAATGTACTTATAGGATGTACTATGATTAAGTACTGTGTATGCCACCCATTTTTACACAAAGGAATATCTCTGCCACTTGGACTTTGGCCATCCCAACCGTATTTGCAATAAACACTCATTGATGCCTGTGGAACCTTACCTGCCACCTAAGCAGGGTAAAGGGCAATGGTGTTCCTACCTACCTACCACCTAAGCCAGCCAAAGGACAGTTTCAAGCAACCAGCTACCTGCAGCCCTGAAATCCTAATGGAATGACTGACAACCATAATGTCACTGAAATATGTAATATCAAAAGTACTGACAAGCCTCATCTGATAACCCCTCCAGAACCAGTGTGACCCCACAGAGTACCATGCTGACAGCCTGTGCTCTACATGCAAGAAGGAATCCACTCGTACAGTAGTTTTGTCTCTTCATCCCGTATCAGAGCTCATTTGCTCTGTGGGCCTTCAATGTAACCACGCAGATAAGGCATAGCATTGGTGCATGGCACCACATATGCTGGTTAAAAGGAATCATTTGAAATGCTTCTTAATGAAACAGAACTGCATATGTTCAACATGAACCTATCTTTTAGACAGACATGTTTGCATCTGCTCTAACAAAGTCACCTATACATAAATGTTTGGCTTCAAGCAGTAGCCTCTGTTTGGTATTTGAAATACTTTCAAAGTGTAAAATATCAAACCCTTTTTAAGAAAGATGCCTGAACACTGTTTTTCAAATTCAGTTATTTTTTTATTATTACAGTAGTGCATATTGACCTCTGGTGTTCACAGTGAGAAACTGCACTTTTTTTCATTTTTATTTTTAGAAAGTAAAACTAAAAGAAAAGTCAAATTCCAATGATGACCTTAATGGCTTACTATGGAAAGATAGAAAATAAGCTTTTAAGAACAACAGCTTTGCTTTGTTAGCCAATAAAGGTATCATTTAAATTCATACCTTTTTGTTTTGTTTTTGTCAATGATTTCACAAGTCCTAACAGATGAATAGGCACACCCATCAAGGCTGAGATTCTGCAAGTAATATGCCATAACAGAAAACAATTTATCTAGTCTGCCTACTGAGGCACATCTTATACGAAGTTTGGCTGTTTAATATGAAGTTCCCCATCCCTTCCAGCTGTCCCATGCTTTCCTCAAGAACCATGTAAATACAAACCTAAGCTAATGCTGCATAATGAGGATGCACTACAACTTCAACGGAAGTCTGCCTGACCATAAGGATAACTACAGAAGCACACTTCCATCACTGTACCAGAGGCATCTTCTTACTTAAATGACCTATAATGAGATGAGCTGTTACTGCCAAACAAGCCATATTAATGAAATTAATTGCAGAATAATTCACTGTCATAATCACAGCAACTGCATCAACTGGTGCCACTTAGGTTATCAAAGTTATAATTCTAAGCCAGTGGAAATCAGTGGAGAAGCCTTTAATTCTCAATCTATTACTTGTAGTAGACTTAACAAGGGAAGCAGCCAATTAATATATATATATATATTAATATATATAGTTTTACTGTTAGCCTATGGTCATGAATAATTAGCCATCCATCTCTGTTAACTGATGTCAAGCTTCATGTTTACTACATGCAGAGATCAGTATGTTATACCATCAATACATGTTTAATAAATGCAAATCAATAAATCAGTGTGTTGCACCCATCAATGCATATCTACTACATGTAGAGATCGGTATGTTACACCCATTGATACATGTTTACTAGATGCAGAGATTCAGAATGTTACACCTATCGATACATATACATGTTTAATACATGCAGATCAGTATGTTACACCTGTTGATACATGTTTACAACATGCAGAGATCAGTATGCTACACCTGCTGATACATGTTTACAACATGCAGAGATCAGTATGTTACACCCATAGATACATTTACAACATACACAGATCAGGATGTTAAACCCATCCATCTCCGAATCTGCCATTTCTCCAAGGAAAGGCTTTATGACCTGCTGATGCAGTTTTCCTGTTTCAGTAACTGACCTGTGCTGGTTGTGATTCATAGACAGTTGTTGAGCAGCTTAACAGTAAAACAAGCAGAAAAGTTACTACCTCCTCTTGTAATGAAGAAACGAGCACTTAATGTCTGGCTACAAACTCTTGGTTTATATCATTAACTATAGGGCATAGGCCTGCAGCTATAGGATATATTGTTATCTATCTAGTAGCTGAAAATGAAGTACCCAGCATAATTCTTTATGAACTGAAACAATGCATGACATCTTGATTTAATTAAAGTTAGGTGATGGATGAATCTGAAATGGAAAACTGGAATCTTTAACCACCCTTGTCCATAATATTGCTTGCATTCAGTCTTGCTGCTTCATAGTACTTGGTTCTCTGGTTCGGATCCGGGGGAAGAAAGGGTATCTTCTCTGCAGAATTTGCTTGTCTGTCTTGTAAGCACAGGAATTTTATTTGGGATTTTCTAGTTTCCACATCTTAAACTCACACCAGTGCCAACAATGCCAAAAGGCAAATGACAAACTTCCCAACTGCTTGTAACTAAGTGTGTGCATGCTTGTGTGAGTGCGTGTATGCGTGCATGTGTGTGTGTGTGTGTGTGTGTGTGTGTGTGTGTGTGTGTGTGTGTGTGTGTGTGGCGTGTATGTGTGTGTGTGTGTGTGTGTGTGTGTGTGTGTGTGTGTGTGTGTGTGTGTGTGTGTGTGTGTTTGTGTGTGTGCATGTTTTAGTCTGTGCATTCATACCTCTCAACCTCTTAGAGCAAGAAATCTGGACAAAACAGTAAATAAAAGTAAGACAAAGCCCCAAAAATAGGAACAGTTTTTAAATATTGCTCTTACAAACTTAGAAATTTGATAGAATAACAGGTTTTGCATTACCATGAATTTTTTGAAGTGTCTGAAGTCTGAAACTCAAATGTCTGTCATTATTTTCTATCATCAATCTTTAATTAATGATTTGCCACTAATTTGCCAGAAAACCACAATTTTATGAGAAATAGGCCATAAATATGAGGCACAAATCTGGCCAGGTGAAAGGTATGAGTGCATCTTATGATGTAGAGACATCCCATGCAGGACTCTTTTCATAGCTTATGCTTGATACCTGCTAGGATAGGCTCTGGTTCCCTATGATTCTGAATATGATAAAGGGAATATTGTAAAATAAATGAATGAATAAAATCAACAATACTGTAAATCTGCAGGGAATAGTGACTAAACTTACTTCTAATTTAATAAAAAACACAAAGAATTTATAAATACGATGTTTAATGGTTAATCCTACACCTTCAAACATTCTAGCTTGTTATGTGGTTCATGCCAGGATTCCTTTTAACATTCTCGCTTCTTATTTGGCAAATGCCAGGATTCTGTTTTTACTTTATAGATTCAGCCATTGAAATTAGAACCTACCAGTCTTCAAGAAATCTGACTGCTAAAACTCGTATTGATATTTCCAACGTGCCATATAGGAAGTTAATGACTGATTTCTTGTAAGTGGAAGTTTATTCCACAGTCTTGGAAGGCATTGCATAATGAATCATATTTTTATCTTTTTGTTTTTATTACTGATTTTATTTTTGGCATTAGGTTCCTAAATGTGTTGTTGTTAGCTCTGCCAGTGGTGTGTTCCAGGCACTGTCTTTCAAGCAGAACCAGATCAGGCATTACCTTACACAACAAGCATAAGGCACGTCTAAGGAACTTTTAAGAAACAAAATATAATAACAGTTCTTAACGCCTTTCTGAAAAGTTTAGGTTTTCAACTGCTAATTTTTTTGACTAAAAAGGAATTTTCATTTTAGCTTCATTGTAGATTGCCATTAATTCATTTTAGATAAGCTGTAAAATAGTGACGGAGGATTCATGACAGACATGTGATACATACTCAGAAAAGTGACTACACTTGAGAGTAATCGTGAATTGCTATTTGTTTATCTTTGACCATAAAACAGATAAAGTAATGAATATAAAATTATCTATATTTTTAAGTTCAAAAAAAATCAGAAAAAGTCATGTATGTTTGTGTTCAGCCTTGATCTTATTGCACTAATTTATAGAAAAAAAATAACAGAAGATGGTTTTATTGTATAAGAAATAGCAAACTATGCATGTATGTGTATGTGTATGTGTGGTTCCCTATCAGAATCCTGAAACACTTTAAGCCTGAAAATCAAAATCCTGAAACCAAAAGCCTGAAAATTCAAAATCCCGAAAACCCAAAATCCTGAAACTCAATATCCTGAAAACACAAAATGGACATACTGACGTCATTGTGGCTTTGCGATTGTTAGCCCTGTGGTGTTAGGTCATGCGTTGGGTTCAGGTAAGTGTGCGGTTGGTTTTATGTTAGGGTTAGGGGCGGTTTAAGTGAGTTAGGGTTAGGGCGCAGGTTAGGCATGTATGCAATAGTTACAAATATTGGGGTTAGGGGCGGTTTAAGTGAGTTAGGGTTAGGGCCCGGGTCAGGTGAGTGTGCGATAGTGACGGACCTTAGGGTTAGGGTTAGGGTCAGGGTCAGTCGGTAGATATTAGTGTCTTTATAGTGACATATTAGCATTATTTGTGTTTTCAGGATTTTGAGTTTCAGGATTTTGGGTTTTCGGGATTTTGAATTTTCAGGCTTTTGCTTTCAGGATTTTGATTTACAGGCTTATAGTGTTTCAGGCTTCTGATAGGGAACTGTATGTGTATATGTGTATGTGTATGTGTGGTAGGGAGGACAAGTTTCATGTAAAAAGACCCATACACAATTCATACATCCCTAACATTAAATACTTCAGAAATACATTTGATCAGCTAGGTTTATCTTGTCTAAAAAAACACCAGCATTTATCCGTAATGAGAACTAGTTCTGTCCCGAAGAGTCAATATCATCTTGACAATATGGCAAAATCTTTTCAGTGTTCACCATTTTATTACACATTTAAAATGGACTAAGAATTGCTCCCAATACAAATTCAAAGGTATTCATTTAAAATATCTTTAACATGCATTATTTGAAATATTTTTCAGTACATATTTTTCCAGTCTGGCCCCACGGTGCATAGGGATGAGCAGTGGCTGCAGCCCAGGTTACTGGGTTTTAATTAGTAACCGTGTCATTGGGGAAGGACAGGACTGAAGGGCGATGGCCGACTTGCTTCTCCTGGTATGAGAATTGTATGACAGAGACCAGAAAAAATACCTCCTGTATTGGTGGGCAGGCACTGAAAGAAGGAAACATCTTTCACAGTCAGCCCACTGCAGCCCCCTTCCCTTGCTCTAGTGGAGTATGTCAGGGATGTTACGACAAAAAGCAGAAAAACACAAACCATTCCTGATGGCTGCTTTGCTGATAGCCTTCCTGGTCAAGCCTCACCCAGGTGATGGGGAACAACTGGGTTGATTGGCTTAGAGGGGGTTGATAATCAGTAGGCAATGGGTGCAAAGTGTGGCAAAAATACTTTTTGGAGATAATGTGACTGTGCTAAAAAAATAAAAACTACACCATAATGCAAGAGGGATAAAAAAACAGTATCTGTGTGTTTGATAGCCCATATTCAGTCTTCATATGTCCATACTTTTGTATGTTTATCAAGTTCAACTTCCCAAATGTGAACTTACAGAATTTAGACTCTATCTGTGAGACATTCTACACATTTCATTTCTCTCTCTTCATTTCCTGTGCTTATTTACCTGTTAACCACATAAGCCCATAAGCCATAAGGCCCTCCTTTGAATGGTGCCCTGGAAGCACTATCTGGTTAAATCATTTATTCACAGAAATATTTTGTTTAAGTATAAACTAAAGGAATCAAACCCAGGATTAAAGGGCAAAGTTCATTAGCTCTTTGCACCTTGAACCTTCAGAGATATGCTGCCAGATGTCGTACTATCCCATCTGTGTACTTTCACTTAAAGGAATAGCACGTCACCATGTTATGTTGCTCACAGATGATATGGTACAGCCTCAGCAATTCTACATCCAGAAATTTAGTTATTTAACAAGCTGGACAATTCTTAGATAGTTTCATTGAAGAAAATGAAAATATAGTGGTGTTACTTTCATTTAGACATCAACAAACAGCTGTAAAATGTGTAGAAAAGCACTTAATGATTTTATTTTATGTATGTATCCAGACAGTATATGTGATAATGCAGTGATGCGTTATGGTAAGATGGTACGGGTCTTGTGCTATGGTATGCTGCTGTTATACAATGGCATTACAATATAAAGTTCCAACTTCTTTTTAAATGATTTTGTATATTATGAACTTGTTTTCATACTGAAATAACTAAACAGAGACTTATTTACAATGTACTGCATGTTTACCCACCTATGAATGTTACTATGCAGTCATAGTACATTGGTAGGCTACAATTATAGTCAGTTGTATTGTGGCTGCTGAAATTTACATTAAAATTTATTTTTTATAGTTACAAAATCTGAATCATACATAGTAGTATGCAATGCATGTGTCCTGGGAAGGGCACTTACTGCAGGTTCATTTTTTTGACAAATTTGTTTTTATTAAAATTTCAATGTGCAGCAAAAGCAAAAAAAAATGCAAGTCCGACTGGGTAGAAGGCCATTTTCAGTGGCGGCCCAGGGAGAAAAGCTCCAAATTATTATAAAACATTTTAAAAACAATAATTTTGCAATCTTCAAAAATAACATCTGCAGTTTAAATAATTATAACAAATTAGTGATAATATAAAACATTTGTTAAGAATTGATACAAGTTATATGACAATCATTTAATATTTATAGATATTTTGGACAACTTGCAGAAAAATTAAAGGTAGGTTAGTCTAATGCAAACAGGAATTACAATATGAACTGAGGCAAAAACAGGTTTATGGTATATTTAGAGAGAAAGTCAGGGAAGAGAATTTGATGGATGTAAGGAGGAAAGTGAAGAAGGGAGAGTAAGGAGGTCTAAGGAAATGGGAAGGTACTTAATATAGTTTATCCTGGTTTGAGCAAGAACAAAGCCACATTGGTCGTATAAGCCACGGTGATGCAGCGGTAGCATTGTTGCGTCACAGCAAGAGGTTCTCCCATTCAATTCTTGGCTGGAGCGCCTTCTGTGTGGAGTCGGCATGTCCTCCCAGCAGTCGAGTGGCATTCGAAAGACATGTGTGAAATGGGCATGCCTTTGTTGAATGTTGGATGTCGAACTGGCACCTCAGCACCATAAAAATCGACTGCCAATAATTAGCGGGCTGGAGTTCCACTGTGGTGGCCCCTAACCAGGAAAAGCTGAAAAAAGAACAAGTCATTCAGAGTGGTCGAGTGAACTTAAAAAGACATGCAGGTAGGTGTGAGCATGTGTGGGTGTGCCTTCTTTGAAGGTTGGGAGCCTGGCTGGCAACTTGACACCGTAAAAATTAGCTGACAATCATTTAGCAGACTGGAGTTCCACTTAGGCGACCCCTAACCGGGAAAAGCCGAAAGACTTTTAAAGTCATTCAGAGTAGTTTTGAAAGCTGGGAGGGAGAGTATTGACCTGATAGATACAGGTAAGGAGTTCCAAGCCTTAGCAGCCTTGTATGAGTACAGACAATGCCCAGCAGATTTGACAGGTTTGTAGACAGACAGGAACTTTTGGTCACTGGATTGCAATGACCAAATTGGAACATACAGTAGTCGTGTAGAGGCAGATGGATGCTGGATAATCTTATAGGTAAGATGCTGTGTATTTGTGAACTGATGAGGCAGTTCTACCCAATTTAGGCTTTATAGTGCTATACAGTGGTGGGTTCTGAAAGGGGTATTTGCTGCAAATTTATCATTTTTGTTATAGCATTGTTTCAAGTTTTAATTTTTGTGAAGCCTGGAAGTTAGTAAAGCTGGGTGTACCATAATGAACTGTGGGGAGGAGATAAGTATCAGCAATTGTAGTTTTAGTTGTATGGTTGAGAATGTTTTGGCTCTGTAAAGCATCTCTAGTTTCTGTATATAGCATTAAAATCCTTCCAGTTAAAATGAGACCATGATAATTTGATCCAAACTTCTCCATCATGCTATATAGTCAGACAAAGTGTTCCTGAACTTTGGTGACAGCTTGCATGCACTTAATAACTGCTCTTACTGATTAATCCATTGAGTTGTTTTATAAAACAGAAACAATGCAAAAAAAAAAACAGCAATGTCTCATCTTTATTTGTAAAGTTCATCCCAAAATTTAAGATACATTGCTGCCAGGGTACACCATGTGCTGTAATACTGAAGTGGTAAAGTTTCTTATTACTACAAGTACCTTAGATTTTTCACTCAGGGACAGGCCCAAAGCATATATAAAATCTCTGTCATCTGAATTATTCCTATCTAAATTTTTGGCATGAGTTAAATAAACACAATAATTAATTATAAACTGTGCATAGAAAAGCTTATTAAAGGGAGTGGAAAACTAAGCATTTTTCCCAAAAGTCTAATCACACTGTCATTCTTCATTGATGACTCATGACCAGGTTAATAACATGAGTGAAAAGCCTGATTTTAAAATGATAAATCAAATGTCATTTTATATGTAGAAGTAACTAGATTGGGAAAATAGTAATTTCCATTCCAAAATGAGAAAAGAGCAAACTTCACTGTCAAACTGCAAATGAACAAACAACGATTTTAAAGCTATCCAAGTAATGTTCCAGTTAACGGCATAGCCTTTTGGAAAGAGAAAACTAAAAAAAATCAGATGCTGACATAAAGTTCCTGGCAAACAAATCAGCTATCAAAAAGAATCAGAAAAGAGGAGAGTCAGATGTTGATATGATATACCCCGTTATAAAAATATTAAAATTGTTCCATATTGGCCGGGTAAAACAGTAAACTAAATTGCCAAAGGTAAATTTCACAAAGCAAACTTTGAAAAGTTTAACTGTACTGTAACAGTATATGTTTGAATGTTTTTCTTTAATGAATTTTTAGACACGAAACATATAGCCAAATCATTACATCATATAATAGCATGACTTTTCTCCATATTTTATATTAAGGGGATAGTGTCTGAAGAAAGACAGCAGAAACATTTTGATGATATTGAAATAAAAAAAAATGCCTCTAAAAATGTAAAGATTGAGATAACCACAATATCTAGGCACAGCTAATTTGCTATAAGATATTGCAACTGATTTATGCTCTTATATATATAGGGCAGCATGAGGAGTTTATGTGAAAAAGCTATACATTTTTTATTTTAATTACTCCAAGGTTAGAAAGTAGAAGACTTTTTAAGTGTTTCCAACCTGACAAGGTTCCATAGGTTCATAGGAGGTTAGTAGGCTAATGGCCTTGAAAGCCTATCCATGTTACTCCCGAGTTATCCTAACTGACCTTGATTAGATGGGTGTTGTCCACAGAGTGAGTCTATGATCAACAATGACTACCCTTGTCCATGTGGGACACTGGCACTATCCCCAGGGTGAATTTGTGGTCTACCAACCATTTGTCCAGGTTGCACTTGAATAGGGTCACTGAGGAGCTCTGCTTCATGTGAATTGGAAGTTTATTCCAGAGGAATGTCAATCCTTGAGAGATATATCTGTCTCACCAGTATGTTCTGTTAATGTCACAGGCTAGGTTAAGATCCCTGGAGTGAGTGACTCTTGTGCCATTTGACTTGTGGATGTGCAGCATTTCCATTAGGGCAGGGTCAGACTGTCCTATAGGCTAGGCACAAGTTGCCTCTCAGCAGCCTGTAAGATACAGAGTACAGTGACAGGACTTTCAGTTTATCCATGTAAGTCATGGTTTGGAGGCCCTGAATTTTCTTTGTAAGAAACCTCTGTGGTCTCTCCAGCTGCTGCAGGTGTCTGGTGAGGTACATGTAAAAGGGAGCATTGTAGTCTATTAATGGTCTGATGAAGTTTGATTACAGTGGAGTTATAACATCATTAGACCTGGATGTGATGCTGTTACTTATGAGATACATGATGTAGAAGCCATTCCTTACTACTGTGGAAACATGGTGATCAAAGTTTAGATAGCTATCAACCTGTGTTCCCAAATGTCTGAACTTGGCGGGTGGGGGTGCTGTCAATTTTGTAATTAGCAGAAAATTCTGCTTTGCTGAAGGGGATAATAATGCACTTTTTTGCATTTAGTTTTAGTCAGTGCCTTTGGTACCAATCATTTGTCTGTATTAGCCCCTTTTGTAATATGTTAACATCCTTGGGGGGACTCAATTATTGCACCCATTTTGCAATCATCAGTGAACATGGTAAGCCACAGGCTGTCTGCTTTAGCCTGACTTCTGAGAAAAAGATTCCAAACAGTAAAGGACCCAGCACAGATCCTTGTGGTATACCACTAGTGACTAGTCTATTGGTAGAGGTGGAGTCCCCAACTTTGACAGTATGTGTTCTGTCAGTGAGCCAATTGGCTACGTGATCTAGTGACGTAAGGATTAATCCTGTTTTTTTAATTTCTCCAAGTCATTTGGGTTTCTAATACCATGATGGGAATGGACTCCATTTCTAAGTCAAAATTTGATTCAAGTTCATGAAATTAGTATTGTTGCAATCTTTGATGTCATATTGTTGCAATCTTTGATGTTAGCCAGAAGTATTCTTTGCAGCACCCGCAATTCATATGGAGTTACATGTATCAGTAACATATCTAAGTATGATTGTAAATTCTTTTTATAAGACCCATAGCCCCTACTACTATTAGAACTTTTTGGGTATCCTTCTTCCACATAGCCCTCATTTAATGAACACAGATTTTTATTTGAAGCCTCTGACAGTTTTTCTTGTGGAAGTATTTATATATATAATCTCCAGCTGGGAGAGTTTCTCAATGATACCTGAGTGGGGGATTGTGTCAAAAGCCTTGACTAAGTCAAGATAGGCAGTATGCACTGTCATACCTTCATCCAGGGCTTTGGTGACATACTTGCAGAAGTCAACCAGGTTTAATCTTAAACAAAGCCAAACTGGGTTGGGTCTAGAGTTGAAGGTCATCTATGTCCTTTTTCATAAGATCCATGATGATTCTTTCCATGGCCTTGCAAATGAGGCCTGTTAGGCTTATGGGTCTATAGTTCACAGGGTCAGTTGAAGGCCCCCCTCTGTGCAAGGGAATTACTGTTGCTTTTTTTTCCACTCTGCTGGAACAAAACCAGTTTTTGGGCTATGGTCAAAGACAGTGATAAGTGGTTCTGCTAGGTCTTGTTTTAGATTGCTTAGTAAGCATCCAGAGATGTTATCAGGTCCCACTGAGGTCATGTTTCTGGTCTTGGAGAGCACAGATATAACCTGCTCTCTAAAGATACAAGGCAGACGACCAGTGTCAGGTATGCTTTGGGGTAAGGCTGGTGGGGACAAGGGTGGGATGTTTGCACCAAATCTGTCAGTTAGCAGGTTGGCAATTTCCTCAGGTACAGTATGAGTGGTACCATCCACTACTAGTTTGGCACATAGTTGGGCATTCCTTTTTAGATTTTGGAAGTATCTAAAGAATGCCTTATGATTATCCTTAGCTAGGGATGCTATTTTAGCTTCGTAATTAGCTTTAGAGGACTTTATAATATATCTGATTTGCTTGGTCCAGCTGTGGAGGGAATTCTTCCTCTCCTGAGTCAGCTCCCTCTTGTTCTTAGACATCATTCTCCTCCTCTTGTTATATAACCTGTTATTACTTGAGGTTACAACATGGATTGTTTTTTTCAGGAGGATCTGGTTTTGATCTGTTCAGGTACAGCCAAGTCTATACAATTGTTTAAGTGTTTATACAGGGCATTTGTGTACACCTCTCCAGAGGAGTCATTGTTGCCTGTATTAGTGGGGGGGGGGTTTGAAACTTTTTATACAATCTCTTAATAGGCTATGGTTTGCTTTGGAAAATTGTTTTGTATTTTTGCTGCTGTGGGGGTGTCAGGTCTGATAGTTACTTCAATCGAGACTGCTTTATGGTCCAACCTTACATAGGAGGGCCTCACACAGGGGGAGTGCAGTAACCCCCCCTCATGTTGGTAAATACAATGTCTAGGAAATCTGAGCCCCCTGTGGGGGTGCAGATTATCTGTTCCAGGGCATTTGTATTGACAAAGTCTAGGAACCTCTGGGCAAGCATGTTTCTGTTTGCGTATTGCCCAATCAATGGAAGGATAGTTGAAATCCCCCATGACAATGGTGCATGACTGTATGGTGAGTGACTCCAATAAGCCCAGATAGGCGGTGTACTTCTCTTGGTTCATGATGGGGGGCTTATAGCTAACAATGAAGTTCATTATGGGGGACTTACAGCTAACAATGATGTGGTGGAGTATTTTGCCTATGGTTAGTTGAACCTGGAGTAGTTCAAGTGAGTCATATTGTTTGACCTGTCTTGAGGTGTACTTGCCTTTAATGAAGATGGATACACCTCCACCTTTGGTTCTATTAGGGAGTGGATTAGTTAGACCAATTTGTGGTCTAGAACTAAAAAAGGAGCTTATTCTATTGAAGGTAGGGATGAAAAACTGTAGTAGTGTTGCTCAGGGCTCAGCTGAGTTGCCTGTAGCACAGCAGGGAAGCTTGGGAGCATTCCACTGACAGATGTCTACGGAAAAATTGTGTTTCCGGGTGTTTGTATCTTTACAGGGCACTGCTAACTTTCTCTACACTGTGAGCAGAAATGTGCAAATGTGAGGCTTAAATACAGGCAAAAATAAACACTTTTAACCTAATCTAACAATAAGAAAGCAGACAATGAACCTTCCTCCAGCAATCCCCAACTCAGACAAGGCTGGGTCTTCTGCCACAAGGGTGCAGGGGAGCTCTTCTTAATGTAACATGGGTAGTTTAGTGCTCAAATGTAACAATAACAAGCTAGATTCAGCTGATATGACTCTAGACTGTGCTATCTAGGCTAACAGTACAATTGAAATCAAGTGCAGAAAATGATGTAATCACACTAGTAAAAAGCAGAAATAATGTAGCAATCAAGCAAAACACAGTTCAAAAACTGCAGTAGAATCACAGAATATACTTATTTTCTTGATTTTTGTCTTGGATGCTTTGGATTACAGCAGAATCATTCTGGACCTCCAGCAAAAGACACCAAACGTAGAGCAGCTCTGGTTAATTGAACTTTCTGAATTAATGGCCAAGTTTTATAAATATAATTGATGTCATAATTAAGATTATTTTTTAAAGTGTAATGCTTAACAACTTCAGTGAGCTATATATTTTAATCACAACTAAGTAAACAGTTGGGTGTGGCAATAGTTATTAAACACAAGAAATAGAATGATCTTGTTAACATTAAGTAGAAAGAGTGAGTAAGTAGAAAAATTGTTAATAGTGATATCAGTTTTTGAAATATCATTTTGAGAGTACTGAATGGAGATATTAATGCTGTCTGCAAAATATGTAAAATTTATACCATAAATAAAGAATAACAAGTACAGGGTGAAAAAAGGTGAAGTGGTTCAACATATAAATGAAACAAACAGAGGGAAAGAGAGCAGTCTTGCCTAGCACGATTTTCCCTGAAGTTCCCTACAAACTAGCAGTCTTTAAATAGATACGAGCTAAAAAAAAGTTAGAATAAAGAATGTGCATCAAGTCTACAAATAATTTGCGAAATTGCAGCTTCTGTAACACATTGAACAGGAAACTAAAATGTATATGATCAAAGGCCTTAGTAGCAACTATAGCCAAAGCAAAAAGGGGATCGGGATCCTGAAGAATGTCTTTCATTAATTAGAGAGTAAGTAATAGGACTGTCTATGACTTAAACAGATTGATAAGATGATACTAAAGATGTCAAAAATGATTTCATTGGTTTGTTAAAACAGAAGCAAAAGTATTTTCAAATATAAATAAAACAATACTATAGGAGGATAATTATTCAGGCTTGAGAGATCAATATTTGTTTATGTAAAAACAAGTTTTGTATTTGCTCAGATATACAGTTAAAATGCCTCTCTTCTCGATACAGATAAATAGGTTAAACAACATTTTTAACATCTTACAAAGGTTTTATAAAAATCAGAAGCAAAACCATCAGATCCCAGGAAGAATATAGGGTTTTAGTGTCGCAATTCTGATACATCTTGTAATTCCAATAGAGAATCTTCAGCTGATATGGATGGGAGGTTTGAGAAATCTAAATAGGGCTAAATGTCAAATTCCTGTGATGTAGTATTGTCAGAGCTATGCAAATCTGAAAATAAATCCAAAAAGGTTTACAAGAAAGCATTGTCATTATTTATTATTTTCTCACCAGTACTTGAAGACTAAAACGTTTCTATTTCTGTAACTGAATTACTGATGTCAATAATCTATATGGCATTTGGCCCATCCAGAAAATGTGACTGTTAATATGGCCTCAGCCCAATTCAGATTTAAAGCTAATTCTGCATTTCCTTCTGATTACAATTTTAGCTGTTTCCTTAAATCTGGATGTTTTTAATAAGCTTAGACTCAATTACTCTTGTTTTATTTAAACACAGTCTGTTTTTGCATTCTGGACTTTTTGCTTGAGATATAAAAATAACCCCATAGCTTAGTTTTTAATAATGCCCACTGTATATCAAGACTTTGATTGGCAGTTGGTGGTTAAAATGTATCTAACTGTGGATTCAAGGACTCTATAGCTTTAGGTTTTATTGGAATATCTGTGTTAAAGAGCCACTCTGTATCTTTTTTAATTAACTGTAAAAGTTTACTAGGGTCTACCATCTGTGTTAAAGAGCCAGTTTGAATATTTTTAATTGAGTGTAAAGGTTTATTAGGATCTAAGTAGAAATGTATCTCAATCCAGTCTGAAAAACATCTTGGTTGGATATTGCATTCAATTATAATGGGACTAAGAAGGTGTGAAATTATTCTCGGGGCATCTGGTGCTGACTTGTTGGAACATGGGCTAAATTCTTGGCTAGGCTTGTAAGGGCCTCAGGACTAATAGCCTAGTAACTTCCTATGATCCTGTGATTAATAAGAAATATTTTCTTGACCACGATTTCTGTGCATGGGGTAGTAAGAAACCTATGAGCTGTTTAGACAAAGAAAGTCTAAAGCTCAATTTTGCTAGGATGTTCTATGCTGCATTTTCTTAGTATAGAGTGCTATTGGATTGACCAGTTCCAACCATATATGGCCTTGATACCAAGTCCCAGTCACAACAAAAGAGTGTTTTTTTTTTATTTAATCCATTTCTTTTGGAGCACTTTCCAAGTGCATTTACTGTAATCTGTTAATATCAGTTACTGTGTCAGAGTTTTGTCTGTTTGGAATACTTTTTGGTTTGTTCTATCAAAGGCAGGAAACTGCTGTTATTTTGAGCATTCTGCTTGCTCTAAGTTTAATTTATATTTTTCTGATTTTCTGTAACTTTATAATTTAATATAGCTATTAAATTGTGCTAAATAAAAGGATTTGCTCTTCACCTGGCTGAGCTGTTCTGTGCTGTATTTCCTCGGAGCACCCTGCTACTTGATTGACCATTTCTAATCAAATTTGACCTTGCTACCAGTCCCAAAGGCAACAGGGAAGTGTTTTTTAATCCAGTTCCATTTTTGTGCTCTTCAAAGTGCATTTACATCTTAGCTGATTTTATCTTTATTGGCTCTGACTTCTAGCTGTAGCTTTTGATTTGTGCTGGATAGCATGAATTGGTGCTGTATTTTGCTGTGTTGTTCTTTTCTGTTTTTCCTTGCTACACATTACAACTGTATTGACCAGTTCTAAATGCATTTGACTTTGCACTATGTGTACCATGTGCAACAGCAGGGAATGTTGAACTGTAAAGATGAAGTTGCTTTGTTTTAAAATGTTTACAAGTATTATCTAGCATTTCCTACATCCATATTGTTCCCTTGCCTACTTTGTACAGTTCCTAAAGATTGCTACTGATAGCTTTGTTCTAAGCTGCTCTGACATATATGTTGCTTCTGTTCTTTCCTTATAAAAACTCTATTTATCCCAGCTTAGCTGCATGGAGCTGCTGTTTGTTTATAATCATTTTTGTTGCCTGAAGATTATGTGTTCAGTGTGTGCATTTATTGTTATGATAGTCCCTTGTGGCTCCCAGACTAGTTTATAGCCTGCATTGACAACTATTGAGATGTACATTTCCCTTTGCACTTAGGTTGTTTATTGAAAGTAACTATTAGGCTATATCCAAATATGTAGCAACTGAGTCTGATAAACCATAGAAGCAATCATTTGTGGTACCTGAGCATATTTACTCCTTGAAGTGTATGTTTTGTAGCATCTGAGCCTATTGACTCTTTGAAGCATGAGTTTCATGGCATCTTTGTCCTACTGGTGGCAAGTGAACCCTGAAATGCGTGGTGTGTTTCATCCAATCCAAGCTCCAGTCATACTAATGGTGGCATGTAAGCCTGTTATTCCACAGTATACTGTGTGTAGTGTGTAAATGCTACAACCTGTTCAGCCCTCATACTAGTACTATTATCCTGAATTTGTGGATTGCGCTCTTCCTACTGTATTTGTGTAGTGTACCAAGTTACAGTTGTGCACTACTCATTGACCACACTTGCACAATTATATACCTCTTCAAGTTATCATATTGAATTCATGTCCTGCCGTCTTACTATTGTAACTTTGTGCTGCACCAAAGTCAGCCTCATTGCACTTGATATTCTGAGACAGCATATGGACTGCCTAATGCTCTGTATTAACATGACATGTTTTGTGAGTGGCATAATTATCTATATAACTTGGATGCCACCCTCTCACCCAGACAGACAGCTGGCAAGCAGCACACAAACTCACTCATACCAATGCAAGATCACACTAAACTAAGATACACTGAGGTTGTAAAAAAGCACTTCATAAGCCTCCAAGAATGAGAACTAAAAAGTGTCATCAACAATACATTAACATAACTTTACCATACTCATATAACATAGTAAGTAACCAGGCTGCAGATGGTAAACTTTCCACTGTCACTAAGTCTATGTACCCAAGTAGAACTTCCCTAGTAACTGGTGACACCATCATCAGGCACACTGTCTCAGCATGCAATAGGTTGGAAAAAAAGAGGAGCAAACATACTTTCTTGTAGCAGGATATATAACATAACAGTACTCCTACAGTCTCTCAAACAGACTAAAAAGGACTGAAGCCTGTTGGTAACTCATATACACATGAATGACTTAAAGCACTTAACCAAGAAGAACATGAAGAGAATACATGTTGGAGCACACTGTGCATGTCTCAAATGCAGGTAAGATGCTGGTCCTGAGTGGAATCCTACTCTGACCCAGAATGATACCAGTCACAAAGAAAATATAATTGGCTTTAACATTTGGCTATGTAGCTGGCTTCTTTTTAAAGGGATCCAGCATGTGTCAGCTTGGGAAAACATGACTGACACCACAACTTGCTTTGCCAAGGATGGGCTGCCCCTTTAATTATATGATTTTTACATACTGGCTAAAGCACTTACTGCCACCTTACTGCCTTCCTTAGACAAAGTCCACCAGCTGGACATTCCAACAAAATGTAAGGTTTGCAGTAAATTCCAGTTTGGACCACATTAACATTGCTCTGTTCAACAGCAGCAGTCTTAACAGTAAATTGACAAATCTCAAGGCTTTCCTGCAAACTTGAATACATCTATATCTGTGTGGTGACAGATTTGTGTCAATGTAAAGACAGCACTCTCTGTTTACTAAGTTTTGGCACCTGTAATGCATTTAGACCTAGTGAAACCTATAGGAGAATATAGTATTTATCAGAGACTAAATTTCTATCGACATACAAACATAAATTTACTGAACTTCGAATTGGGCCAAACAACACAAACTATCAATTCACACCCTGCTATAGGACAGCTTTCATAACCCCAGAAAGCCACATATGATTTCTACGCATGCTGGGCTACCCATGAACAAAATATCATTTTGATGGGCAATTTCACCTGTTCATTCATTAGCTGATGTACCTATTCCACAAAGGTTGGATACGCCCAAAGATTCCTTGACTTAGCGAATGCTATATCCCTTGCACAGACAGCTAACATGTACACTAGCAGTCAAAGTTTCTAGGTTTCATACTCTGTAACATTTATTTATGGGCATGGACATCCATGTCACTGCAATGATATCCTATGCTCTACTACTGATGAGTGCATTGTCCTATGCATACATTCTCCCTATCACAGCTGCCGTCATCAGCTTGGGATAATCACATTTATATCCCCCAACCCTGTGGTCATTGGGATCATTTGCATGGCAGCAATTGGCAAAGAAGGACCACTATCTGCAACACACCAGGTTTGGTGAGCTAGTGTAAGCCCTTCACTCTCAATTTTCACCGCTTGGCTCTTCAGGCACCCACTCTGCTAATCGAATTTCAGTTACCAGGGGTGTAGACGTGGTTTTATCCCTCGGCAGCACAGAGCCAGGCTAAACAGTGCTGACATTTTCTCTATGATTAACACTGTAATAGCTGTAGTGTTTCCTTCAATCCAGTGAGAGGAAGATTACCATCAGACCTGAAATCTGAAACAGATAATTTTCTCTCTTTCTCTTCTGAAGTGTAGCCAAGTAAGTGTAGCCATATTGATAAAAAGACAGACTGTGGGTCTGATGAAACTTACAAAATGCTGGAAGAAATAAAATAGCTGTAAATCCTCAAAAAGAAGGAAGACACCTGAAAAAGATAACGGCAGACCGTAGTAACACAGTTTACGAGTAGAATGGTGACCATCAGATACCTGACTAGAGTAAGGCTGGACTGGGGATATGACATACAGAATGCCAAAGACAGACAATATCGACTATTCACCTTAGCCCCCCCTTCATACCCATGGTAGTTCTTGCTTCTGGGTTCAGAAAGGTAGGGTGTTTTGGAATTCTAGGTATTTTGCAGGCTTGTCAGTTGTTGGCATTCTGTGTTTCAGTGGTCTGTTGTGATTATTTAGCAAGATAAGTATCTGATACTTGACTTTCGAAAACTAAACCAATAACATATAGTCCCCATCGATTCCTATTAAAGAAATTCCAGAAACATTTTGAAAATAAAAACAAAAATCAGGAGATGATGCAGAGCTAGCAAAATCCATACCTTTGTTGTTCAGCTGCCATCCTGGAATCCCCCACCCATTTTTATGTTTTGTTTGAAAACTGCAGCTCTTTGTACGGAAAATGTTTTTGCCTCATGGTGAAATCACCCACAAAATATAATCCCCACTATATAGGTAGGAAAATATTACTCATTCTGTATTCTGCTTGCTGTCATTGCAATATTACTTTCAGGGACCAGATGATTTGTTATGCAGAGGTATCAACAGTTCTACAAACAGAGTGGTATTAGTTTACACCCAGCAGTCAGCAATTGGTCATTTTTAACCTGTGCATCAGCAAATTCTGATGCATAGGATAAAGACAGTCAAGTGAAATAGTAACATTTATTTCTGTGTTCTCCACTGTGCAAAACACTTCAGAAAGCTGTTTAATCTTCAGACCATACCTCTGAACTGTCCCTGAGTTTGCAGGCTGTCCCTGATTTTACCTCATATTTTGCTCTGTCCCTCATAAAAGTGTTGGTTTTTGGGTAAATTACTGAGTATTACAATTTGTCAGCAATGCCAGATATTACAATTTCATGCCTCTTCTTGTTCAGAAGATGCATATTGACACAAAGTATATTATTCTGTTAACTTTTACGTGAATTTGAGTAAGGTTTAAAAATTGTCCCAGATTTTGGACTTTGCCCCCACCCCCCATTATTTTTGGCTTTCTTCAGAATTCTTGGGCAAAGAAGTTGAATGTTATACTTTAGCTTCCCACAATAGCTCATACAGTGTCTTATATTATTTGTGCTATCCTGCCTTTATCTTTTCATGATTTTCTTTCCATATCCCTGCTTTCTGCTGCACACTTCTGTCTGTCCCTTTTAAACTAATGAGGCCTGCTACATTTGTTTACTTTGGCTTCAACTTATCCATCTTTCATATTTGATTGCTTCATATTTTGGTTAATAATCCTCCTGTATCAATGTATACGCTGATGTATGCCTCCCTGCTGATATTGCACTCTTATTCTTGGCTGACTGCCTTCTCTGTCTCTCTGTTGCTTAATTTTAACTTATAGCATGGTTGTGAGTACTTAATGTATGAGACTGAATTCTATATAAAAATGTAGTTACACCCTTGGTACATCAGAAATGGGGGTGGGATTTGAATGAATTAGACTCTCCCATGTTGTCATTATTAATTCAGAAACTGTCAGCAGGTAATTATATCTTTAGACGACTTAATCTCACAGTCTTCTTTCCTGTTGGATACATTGCAGTTCATTAATGTACTGCTTTTTCCTACATCCTACCAGACTTGTGTTATGCTTATTCTGTGGATAAATAAAAAGAAACAGTGGTGGCAGAACAAAATTAAACCAGGAGCCAAAAGCAAAGTCTGCCCCAGGAGAAAACACTGCAGGAACACAGGGACAGAGCACCAAGCAGTCACCAAAACATGCTAGGTTGTATGTGGAAATTTAACCAATCCACCAACAATAAAAATCCATAAAGACCAAAAATAACAAGACAATAGCTTTATTCCAATCCAGTACATTAAACAATTGAGCTCTTTTGTCTTATTGCCATGAGGTCATTGGACTATTCCTGCAGTGGTTTCTCCTGGGGCAGAATTCATTTTTGGTTCCTGGTTGAATTTTATTCAGTGGATCACTGGATAGGCTTTGTCCTGACCTATGTGTCATCAGTGTAATCAGCAACTAAGTCTCCCAGGGCAATCCACCTATTGCATTACCACTGGTTATCCAGGACTACCTAACCAGCACTAGGTCTTACAGGAGAAGTCTACCTTTTGCTTTAACCTGGTTATCCAGGGCTACCATCCTATATGATACTTAGGCATGACAACAGTCACTCAGTGACACTGTTACACATTTCTCTGCTGCCTTCCATTATAGCATTTATACAGGAATCAAAATGTGGTAGCTTGTTCACAACTATGTGCTTGTATCCTTTTGTGCTGTCAGACACAGCTGGTGTGATAAGGGGCTTTGTTCCTGTCTCTGCCCACGTACATATTCAAGGCATACTACCTTGTCAAGAAACAAAATTACCAAAGTGTCTCTAATGATTAAAATGCAACTTCACTGGATAATTAAACATTGTGATGCACAACCTTAAGCTATTAATGCTTACTATTTAATGCTATGATATCTACTTCAGTCTTGAGTCTTCTCTGATATCCCTGTCCTAGTTTGAATGCATAAAGGTTATACATGAAAATTATAACAGTATAGGAAACCAGGGACAACAGTTTCTCACCTCATTTGTTATTCACAAGTCAGACCTTCCTGCCGTGACAGAATTTTGGTTATAGCCTTTATAATATACTATGAGTACAAACAAAAATGGACACAGTACCATAAGAAAAGACAGAAGAGAAAATCATGATGGGGCCTTTGATGTTTTCCAGCATGCTGTAGAGTTTCCTGATGTACAAGGAATGCAAATATATGCTGTTTAATCCTGATGTTAAGAAGAGGCATATAGAAACTTCTTTTTCAACTCATGTTTGGTGACTGTGAACTTGTATTACCTTTTCAAAGGACAGTCAGGCAATAGGTTCATAGGTTCATAGGTAGATACTAGGCTATTTGCCCGAAGGCATTTATAAGCCTAGCCAGAATGTGTTGACTTTCGCCACCCCCTTAGATTAGTTCCCTGTGCCTCTGTCCAGCAGAGCCACTGAAGTGATCCCCGGGGTAAACTTCCTGTTTCCCATCCACTCGTCAAGGTTTCTTTTGAAGAATGTTAGTGAGGAGCTCTGCCTAATGTAGATTGGAATCTTGTTCCAAAGCATGGGAAGTCTCTGGGACAGGAATCTATCCTTCCAGCACGTTCTATTTATTGTTGTGGTGAGGTTTAGATCCCTAGAGCATGTGGCTTGAGGGGATAAGGTTTTCTTTAGGTGGAGCATGTCCATCAATTCTAGGTTGGACATGGCCTTGTATGTCAGGCAGAGATCACCTATGAGTAGGCAGTATGCAACTGAGTACAGCTGGAGTTTCTTCAGTCAAGCTGCATAGGGCATCTATTTGAGGCCAGTGATCCTCTTGGTGAGGTACTTCTGTGGTCTTTCCAGGTGTTGCAGGTGTCTTGTAAGGTACATCCCAAATGGGACATTGTACTCTGTGATGGGTCTGATGAGTGATGAGTAGAGGGGCACAATGACCTCTTTTGATCTGGATGTGAACCCTTTTGTGATTAGGTGGGCCACATAGAAGGATTTTCTAACCACTTTGGCAATGCGATTATCAAAGGAGAGATTACTATCTACTTGGGTCCTCAGATCCCTTATCACATCTTCCGTATTTAGGGGACTACCACCTATGTGGTAGTTTGTGGGTACTTTATTTTTTCCAAAGGGGATGACTATTAACATTTTGGCATTTAGCTTGAGGCTATGATTTTGACAACAGGTATCCGTCTCAGTGAGACCCTTTTGGAGGATGTCTGTGTCAGCCAGAGAGTCAATTATAGCCCCTAGTTTGCAGTTGTCTGCGAACTTGGTAAGCCATAGTCCTCCTGTGCTTGCCTGTACCTCTGAGAAGTATATGCTGAACAGGAGGGGTCCTAGGACTGAGCCCTGGGGAAAGCCACTTGTAACCAGTTTAGAGTCAAACCTAGCTCCCACAACTCTCACCATGTGGGTTCTGTCCGTGAGCCAGTTGGCAACCCATCTTGTGACATAGGGGTTTATTTTCAGGCTGGTGAGCTTGTCTATAATAAAAAAACACCACAGTTGAGCAAAGAACACCTTTATATAACACAAAGCTTTCAGGTTAAACACCCTTTCTCAATGCTTCATACAGGTCCATTTGAAAAAACAATTATATAAGAGCCTAATACAATCACATGACTAGCAGCCCAAAAGTCATATGATCAAAATACATTCTCAACAAATACATAAAAAATGCATGTATAAAAATACAAATATAAAAAAAGATTTCATAACGAAATTTCACACAGACTTAGAAAATAAACTTATTTTTAAAAAAACTTACTTTTAAAAAAACCTTTTAGAAAAACATTTAAAACATTAAATCCAACATATTATTTCAATTTTGTACGCTGTATTCTAACTAATATAGGCTTCAAAGAAACAGCAGAATTCAGGCCAGGTAAAACATCTGCTGACAATCTAATAATCCATTCAAACTCTCTTATTTCTAGAGAGTTCCCTAAATCTCCACCTCTATCAGATGCATGGATATTATCAATAACCCTAAATTTAAAACTATGGTTCAATCCACAAGCATTTATATGTTTGAATAAGGCATTTTTCTTACATGCCCTTCTTATCTCAGACTTGTGCTCTATTATATGTTCCTTTAATTTTCTAGTTGTTTTTCCTACATAAAAAGAGGAACAGGCAGTGCAGGTCGCAAGATAAACAACATTACTAGTTATGCAAGTAGCCAATACATGAAATACAAAGATCTTATTTGTCATTGGATGTGTAAAAGTAATATTTCTAAGTGTATTATTAATATCATTAGGCATAATGTCACCACAAGAACTACAGTTGTAGCAACAGAATGTACCCTTCCTTACCAGACTGGAAGGTCTTTCTATATCACTTCTAAAATCTTTATAACATAACATATTCTTCAGAGTTTTCATGTTTCTATATGCAAATTGTGGCTTATTGCCTAAAATTGTCTTAATATCTTCAGATGCCATTAGAACCATCCAGTATTTATTTATGATGTTTCTAACTATATGTGTCATAATATTATAAGAAGTAACATATCTCAATTTACCATCCCCCAACGAAATATGGTCATTATTACCTGTGGATTCTTCACGTGATAGAAAAATAGGTTTATATGTAGTATATCTATTATTTACTACTTCAATCTTGACATCAGTTAAAAGATCAAGCCCATATCCACTATCTTTAAACTCTTTACATGTATCTTCCATCTGATTTGAAAAATATAGATCATCAGTATTTAATCTACTTACTCTAGCTAATTGTGCCTTGACCACACCTTTAAACACATGTGGGGACTGCATACTAGAACCGTGCAGATATCTACCTGCACTAACCTCTTTTTTGTGCATGCTCGTACAAATAGAACCTCCATGAATTCTTATATTAACGTCTAAAAAAATTATTAGACTGTTAGAAAATTCCATCTTAAATTTCAAGAAGGTAGTAGTATCATTCAAATATGACACGAACTCAGATAATTCAAGAGCAGACCCTTTCCAAACAAAAAAACAATCATCTACAAACCTTTGATAAAAACATATATTTTGATTCAAAAATGTAATGCCATTATGTACATAAACCCTCTCCCACTGATACAGAACCAAATTTGCATATGTATTTGCAACGGGCGTACCCATTGCAACACCAGTTAACTGTAAATAATATTGTTTATTAAACAAAAAAAATGATTAGATAATACCACATCTAATAAAGAACAAAGGTTCTCAATATGTCTTGATGTAAAGGTGGAATATTGAACTAAAAATTCACGTATAGAGTTAATCCCAAAATCATTCGGAATAACTGTGAAAAGTGAAGAAATATCCATTGTTACTAACAATAAATTATTTTCAACCATATCAAGTCTGCCTAAATTCTGATGCCATTGTTTCAATTTCAATATGAAATCTGTAGTATCCTTCAGAACAGTTTCACAATGAACTAATAAGGGTTGCAACTGTTTCTGCAGATATACGGAAATGGGTTCCGTTATCCAACCATTACCCGAAACTATGGGTCTCATTGGTGGATCAACTTGGGATTTATGAATTTTTGGAATCCCATATAATTGGGGTATCATAGGACAGGGAAATGTAAGAAAATGAAACAAATCTAGGTTTATATCGCCAGACAACTGCAACTCATAAATACACATGTTTATATAACTAATACATTTATTTACATCAACAGATGATATCATCTTAAATGCTGTGGTGTCAGCTAATAAATTCAATATGGATTATATATATATCTGGCTCTATCCATTATCATGGTAACTCCCCCCTTATCTGCCTGCTTGATTATTATATCAGAATTTTGTTTTAGATCTTTTAATGCTATAAATTCAGAGTATGTAAGATTATAACTCTTTCTAACTTTTTTATTAGTATATACATATCTTAAATCTTTTTCACATAAATTGTAAAATGCTGTCAAAACTGGTATATTAGTTGGAATAAAAGTACTACGTCTCTTGCATTCAGATAGTACATATACATCATTCTTAAATATTAATTTCAAACTTATATTTCTTATGAATTGTTTAAAGTCCGTTAGGGCACTGACAATATCATCACAAGCTGAAGGAATAAAGCCAAGGTCCTTTTGTAGAAGTGTATAGTGTGCCATTTGTAAATCACAGTTAGACAAATTTAAAGTACTTGCCACTATCTTCGGACTACCTTCATTTGTTTTTGCGGGCTGTTGTTCTTCCGTTTATTAGAAAATGATGTCTCTCTCGTTGCTGTTCTCCCCCTCGATGCCGAATGCTCTTTTACCCTCTCAGCTTGATGCAGCTGAAAAGGTTTCTGAAAAAAAATTATCGTTGACTGATGCAGTCTTCTTGTTTCATCATTTTTATCACTTTTATTTTCAGATTCACTGGTATTTCCAGTCACCGACATGCGCGTAGCCACATCAATCCCTTCAGCCTGGAAGGTAGTCACAGCAGAAGAAGGCGTGGTTACAATAACGTCATCATTCGGTGTGGCCGTTATCATTTCACGTGTAATTAACTTAGAACTTACAGGCAACAGTTCAGGAAAATCATCCAAACTGTCCAAAGGCACTTTTTGGTTTGTAGAAACATTATTAATGTTGGTATTATACACTTTAGGTATTTTAGACACCATCATATAATTTCTCGGCCAAGAGAAGATGTTACCCTTCTGGAAATCCCCCATATCTCTCAGCAATTTATGTTTCTTAACGGCTTCTAGACGGTCATCAAGCATATGTAGCCTATCCATCATCTGCTGATAGGCTGATATCATATTTTTGAAACAAGGCATTAGAATTAGCTCATCCTCCATAATGACTATTTCAGTTTTTAAGTCATTCTCTATAGTAGAAAAATAGTCATTCATCAACACCATATAGTCATGACTTAATTTCAGGTTTAGACATTGCCAGCATTTTAACAATTCGGCTTGTCTATAATACCAGAATGGGGAATGGTGTAGAAGGCCTTTGCAAGGTCTAGTAGGCTGTGTATACCACCTTTCCCTCATCTATAGCCTTGGTAACTCTCTCAAAGAAGTCCACCAGGTTTAGGAGGCATGATCTGCCCTTAACAAAGCCGGACTGGGTAGGGTCCAGTGTTTGGAGGTTCCCAATGTCTCTGTTAATGAGTTCCATGATGATGCGCTCCATAGCTTTGCAGACCAAGCTAGTCAGGCTTATAGAGCGATAGTTCCTGGGGTCTGTTGTGGCTCCACCTTTATGGAGTGGAATAACCATTGCTGTGCACCACTCTATGGGTACGTAGCCTGTGGAGAGGCTGAGTTTTAACAGTGTGTTTAGGTGAGGAGTTAGTTCGTCTTTGAGCTCGTGTAGGATGCAGCCTGGGACACCGGTCCCATTGATGCTGTGTTTTTGGCTTTGGAGAGGGTTGTTTTAACCTGAGTGTCTGTGATTTCAGGGGCTCTACATTCTTCTGGTATGGTTATGGGCCATTTTGGGGGTGAGAGGGGGGTGAAGTTTGCACTGAACCTGTCTGCCAGGATGTTAGCGATATCAGTCAGTTCAGTGTATTTTGTGGCATTCTGCACTAACTCTGAGCAGATTTGAGCATTGCCACTTAGATTCTTGACATAGCTAAAGAATGCCTTGTGGTTATGTGGTTATCTTTGGAGTCCTTGGCAATTTTTCTTTTGAAGCTCGCCTTGGATGATTTTATGAGGGATCGTAGTTTCTTGCTGAAACTGATCAGGGATGTCTTCTCTTCTTGGGATTTTACTCTTTTATGTACTAGTTTCCTCCTACTATTGTATAGCTTGTTTATGGCAGGGGTCCACCAGACTGGTTTCCTTTTCTTGGAGGAGTGAGTCTTGGTTTTGCTTGTGATAGCATGATCCATGCATTCTTGTAGGTGCCCATAGAATGCATTAGTAAAGGATTTTGCAGCTTGGACAGCGTTATCCTTTAGCATGGGGGCTTTGAAACTTTCCACCTCGGTCTTAAGTAACGTGAAGTTTGCTTGTGAAAAGTTTTTCACGGTGGTTTCCTTGTCCAGGGGTGGGGGCAGAATGTGGATATCCAGAGTGATTAGTTTATGGTCAGATCTAACCAGTGAGGGGTTGACCTCCAGTGTGGAACACCAGTCACCCATGTTGGTGATGACCAGGTCCAATATGTTGTCACCTCTGGTGGGAGTGTTGACCAGTTGATCCAGGGCTTTTAAATTTATAAATTCTAGGAAATGTTGGGCAAGGGAGTTAGTACTTGAGTAGTTCTCTCAGTTAATGTTTGGGTAATTTAAATCACCCAATATTAGGGTGTTTGGTTGGACCTTTATGTTTACCAGTGTTTCCAGAAATGCAGAATGGGGGTCCTGGGACATGGTGGGTGATCCATAGCAAGCTACAATTTGAACTGCAGTTTTGCCCATTGTTAGTTGCATGTGGATGATCTCTGAAGCATTGTGCTGTGCCACTAACCTGGTGGTGTGGGTATCCTTGATGAATATGGATATGCCCCTGCCTTTTGTACTTCGGTCCGGGTTCCATGGCCGAAATGTATGGTATCAGTTGTAGCCTGGTATTTGTGGGGTGCCCTCTGGAGCCTTAAACTAGGTTTCTGTTACTACACATATATCAATTTTCTTCATACTGAGAAGTGCCTCAAGTGAGTGCATTTTGAGGTTTAGACTTCTGACATTGAGTAGCATTACCCTCAGTTTTTTATTACTTGTGCTATTTATGGTGGTGGGTTTGTCTTTTGAGCCTTGCCTAAAAATGACACTATGGGGGTGGCAAGAGCCTTGGCCAGTATTCAAAAGCCTAAGGGTGACAGGTACAAGCCATCTCTAGTGAAGCAGAGTGGCTTGTCGAGCATGTCATCCCAGACAGACAGACACTGGATCCCCTTTGAATGAGACCAGAAACTTAGTCAATTGTTGAAATTGATAATTTTTTATTTATACCATGGTATCATTCTTGGTGAGGGCAGGATGCTACTTAGGGTCATACCGGCCTGGGCTACATGATTAGAGAGCTCTTCCATGTCTCTTTTCATGTAGCCCAGGGAGGTACGGCTCAGGTCATTCACATCAGCATGGACAATGACAGAGTCATATTTGTACTTGTTCTGGACTGTCCTGAGTGCTTGTGTTATGTGGCGGATCCTGGCACCCAACAGGCAGCTAACAGTAACCTTCTCCTTATTCAGCCTAGTGAGTGGGACGTCAGTGTGCCTGACTATAGAGTCACCTATTACTACTGTGTTGGGTATGCTATTTTGCCTTAAGGGCTGTCATTGCATGGCACACTGGTTTTGTGAAGTATGTGTTTCATGGTTTGTGTTGAGGGGTGGAGGTTGCTTGGATGTCTGCTTTGGAGGTCTCTGTTGCTTTTGCATATTTTTATTCAGAGCCTCCCAGTATGTTTTTGTGTATTTATGTGTGTTTTTTTGCTGGTGCTAGTTTAATGGGTCTATATGAGACTGGTGGTGTGATGCAAGTATTTCCCTTCTCCTCTTGACTGTCTGATCCAGTCTTGGGTTGAGAGAGTTTAGTCTCCAATTTGACTGTATAATTGCATCTCTAGCATGTATTAGTGTTTGGTGGTAGGAGGAGTGGGTTGCCTGTGTACATGAGGCAGTTGTAACATTGCCTCAAAATGCCCAGATTCACCAGTTGGACTGAAGAGTACACCTGAAACTGTCCTTTGGACATGCCTGGGTAGGTACAGTGAACTGTTTTACTGATTGGCTGCTAAAGGCGAATAGAGAGCCTTGTTCTTCTGTACAGTATAGGGAGGTCTAGTGCTAGGGTTTATAAGTGCTTACTATGAGTTTTGAGCAAGTGCTAGGCTGAGAAATTAATGGCTTGAGTGCTTAAGTTGAAAGTTTGTTTAGTTCCAATGGAAAACTTGAAGAGGAGACTTTGTGTAGCCGGGAATAGTTTTACCCTAACTAACCGGTGCTGCCCGGTGTGTAAAACCGGGCAAATGTGTTTTTTATAGCAGGGAAATTAAAGAGATAGAAATTAGCCCAAAATGGCCACTAAACTACTAATTTCTGGGCTGAAACCACTCCTCCAGAGGCAGATAGGCTGCTCAAAGCTCCCCTCTCTCACAGGTGAACAGAGAAACTTCCTTCTATCCAAGTAAGGTATGGGCAAACACAGAAATATGTAACACAGCCCTGAATTCAGCACTAATCTGAAAACTGGTCTATACTAGCTTTGAAAGGACGGAAACAAGTATATTTTTTGTTTTTTGTTTTTTTTTCAGAAAATAAAGCAGATACAATAAAAAAATACTTTAAATGCACAGAAAAGGATACTTATTGTTATATACCTCCGATCAGAGTTGTAGTCAATACCCCTAGTAATAAAGTAGGAAGAAACACAAATACAGTAAAAGCAGATGAATAAAGTGCAATTTATATATATATATATATATATATATATATATATATATATATATATATATATATATATATATATAACAATCGAAAACGAACAAACTGATTTAAACAAGTTACCCAATTAACCAGAAAAAAGCTCAAAACTGAGCCTTGTTCCAGCAGTCTTCAATCAGACAAGTTCTAACTGCACACTCCTGCCACTAGGGTTCAAGGGAACCTTCTCCAAAAAAGACGGCCTGGATCAGTGCTCAAGTTATACGAACAAAGCTAGATTCAGCAGACCTTAATCTGGTCTAAACTACAACAACAAGGCGCACCAATTTCAGAAAGAAACAGTTCAAATAAGCAGGCACAATAAGCCTATGACCAGAAATCCCCAGCTCAGAAGGGCAGAATCCAGCCTCTCCTCCCACAAAAGTGCAGACCACAAACCTTCTTAATGTAGAATAACTGGCCTGAAGCCCAAGTGCTTAAACTAGAACTAATACACTTTTAGAATAGCAGACACAGCCTTCAATCAGCAATTCCCAGCTTAGAAGGATGTAAGCTACCTGTCCTGTCACAACAGTGCAGACCACAAAACTTCTTAATGTAAAACAACTGGTATGAAGCTCAAGTGCTTAAACCAAAAGACTTAGAATAACAGTTACAATTTAATCAGGCTACTACCAAGCAGCAATAAATGCAGCAGAATAAATAAAATTGAAAACTTTTTAGAAAAGGCAAAAGTAAATAAAGTAGGAGGAAACACAAATACAGTAAAAGCAGATGAATCGTGCATTGTTTTTTTGTTTTTTTTGGGGGGGTTGTTATTTTTGTTAGTAAAGTGCAAGGAGAGAGGAAGGAAGAACCTAAATAGTTTGGCCTTCTCAAATCTTCTCTCTGTATTAAGTAGAGTGAACATTAGACTCAGAATATGATCTCACTGTACTCGGTTAAGTGAGCAAATGAGATGGACCCAGGAGGAGTGTTCAAATACAGACTTACAGGAGGGGCAAGCAATTCCAGAGCCACCAACACTAACACCAAGACAAGAGCAGGGAGGATGGATGGGGAACTAACTGCAGAGAGACACACAGCACACTATTCAGTGAAACAATTAGGTATCCGAAAAAATAAAATACAGCACTTTTAAAACTGCAAATTTGCATTTAACAGAAGACTAAAATACAATACTGCAAGTTTGCACTTAACTTCAGCTTCTAATGCAGGTGATTTTAGCCAACCAATTTTCTCAGAAATTGAGCATAAAATGAATTCTCAAACTTTGTGGCTCGCACTTAAAAGTATAGAGGAAACCCTCTAGGCTAACAGTTAAATATCAGATAACAAAGAAATGAGAAGACCACCACCCCCTTTTACAGCAGAGAGACACACAGCACACTATTCAGTGAAACAATTAGGTAACTGAAAAATAAAATGCAGTACTTTTAAAACTGCAAGTTTGCACTTAACAGAAGACTAAAATACAGTACTGCAAGTTTCCACTTAACTTCAGCTTCTAATGCAGGTGATTGTAGCCAACCAAGTCTCTCAGAAATTGAGCATAAAATACATTCTCAAATTTTGTGGCTAGCACTTAAAAGTACAGAGCAAACCCTCTAGGCTAACAGTTAAATATCAGATAACAAAGAAGTGAGATGACCACCTCCCCTTACAGCAGAGAGACACACAGCACACTATTCAGTGAAACAATTAGGTATCAGAAAAAAATAAAATGCAGTACTTTAAAAACTGCAAGTTTGCACTTAACAGAAGACTAAAATATAGTACTGCAAGTTTGCACTTAGAAATACTCATGGAACCTTCCATTTACTATTGCCCTGATGATATTATAATTGGCAGTTCTGATTGGCCAAGGCAACTGTGAAATTATACCTTTTTCTTCTTAATATTTGCTGCAAGCCTAAATAGTGTTAGTGCTTTTTCATTCAACATGTACTTGATGACTCAATTTATATAAGTTTTTCAAAGGACAATCAGTGAAGGCTACTGCAAGTACTCAGGGAGCCTTCAAATTTCTATTAAGCCGGTGATATTATAATAAGCTTATTTTGAATGGCCTAGAGCTCTGTGAACTGACACCTACTTTTATTAAAAATGGCATGCATGTTTAAGTAAAGTAACTGCTTTTCTATTCAGTGTGTTCTTGGTGAATGTGAATTTACATCAGTATTTTTGAAAGGAAGATCAGTGAACACTGGTAGGAGTACTAACAGACCCTTCAATTTATTGTCATTCTGGTGAGATTATAATAAAAATAGTTTCAACTTGCTAAAGGGACTGTAATATAACACCTTATATTCTCTTTAAATTGATATATAAGCTAGAGCATACACACATCTAGTCTCTGGGAAAGTGACTGCCCAACTAAGATAACAAAAGTTTTGTGATTCATCTGTTATTGTATGCATGTGTTTGTATTTATATTTTTAGAATATTATGATTTGTTAACATTACAAAAACTATGAATGCCTTATCAGCTTTTTGTGTGGATTATTCCTGTAAACCCAGAAATTTTAGGGAAGTTAGGCTGTGAAATTTCCCTGTATGGCACTGAACTCCTTTATCTTTAGTTACTTTTGTTATATTATATGATGGGCTCTTTCAATAACTATTATATTGTAGTTGTATTAAAATGAGAAGTTATGTACCTACCATAACGTTCCATGTTAGTTGTCTTCTTCTCGCCTTCTTTCTTGCTGGATGGGTTCGGAGCCGATCCACGGCTCCGACTCGGCCTATACTAAAGCTTAAGAGCTAATTTTACCGGCTCGAGGCAACCCTATATCCCATGATGCTAGGCGCTAACTACCCAGATCTCATTTGGTAGTTGAGAACATAGCAATTTTAGCCTCCCAACCCAAGGGAGAGAAGGAAAGGGGGATAAACTCCCATGTGCCACTGCCTGAAGGTATAGTTACCCAAGGATAACCAGTTTAGGCTTCAAATTATGAAGGGTGAAGACCCTGATAAAAAAGGGAAATCCTTTCGGTCTATCCAGGCTAGGGGGATGGTGGGTGGGATGCAAGAAAGAAGGCGAGAAGAAGACAACTAATATGGAACGTTATGGTAGGTACATAACTTCTCAATGTTAAGTTGTCAATCTCGCCTTCATTCTTGCTGGATGGGACCACGTCCCTAGCACCTTCATCCCAGGTGGCTCATTGGAACAGGCTCTTGAGAACGGTGGAACCAAAATTTGCCCTGTTTCTGGAGGCCATGTCTAATTTGTAGTATGTAATAAAGGTATGAGGAGAGGCCCATGTGGCTGCTGAACAAATAGTATCCATTGGCAATCTAGCATGAAAGGCTGTTGATGTAGCTAAAGATCTGGTTGAATGGGCTCTTGGCTTAGAAGGCAATTCTTTACCTCTGAGTTGATAGATATAGGTAATCACAGAGGACAGCCATCTAGACAAGGTTACTTTGGATACCGGAAGGCCCTTTTTACCTTCTGCATAGGACAGGAAAAAGCTGTTCAGATTTCCTAGTTTGTTTAGTTCTGTCCAGATAATAACGGAGCTGACGATGGACATCGAGCTAATGCAGTTTTTGCTCTGCCCTGTTAGAATAATTGGGAAAGAAAACTGGAAGATCTATAGATTGATTTAAATTTGCCTGAGAAGCCACCTTGGGCAAAAAAGACGGGTTAGTTCTGAGAGAAACCCTGTCTTTGTGGAAAACTAGATAAGGAGGACGAATGCAAAGGGCATGGAGTTCTGATAATCTCCTAGCAGAAGTTATGGCAACTAGGAAGAGAGTTTTCCAAGAGAGCAACTTTAAAGAACAGGAAGCTGCAGGTTCAAAGGAAGGAAGAATCAAGGATGTTAAAATCAAATTTAAATCCCACTGTGGTGGGAGGTCTTTGATTGGGGGTTTGAGCAAAAAGATACCCTTAAGGAAGGCTTTACAAAGCTTGTGGGACATGATGCTAGAATCCAATAGGCCTATGTGAAAATTTGAAATGGCCGCTAACTGAACCTTTACAGTAGAGGATGAAGAGCCTGAATGAAAAATTTCCGCTAGGAAATCTAGGACTGACTGTATAGGAGCAGTGAAGGGATCTATATTCCTAGCCTTTGCCCAGAAGGAAAAACGCTTCCATTTACTAGCATAAATCCTTCTGGTAGAGGACTTAAGGGAAGCTACAATAATATCACGGACAGAATTGGAAATCAGGGGAAGCCTGGCTAAGGATGGAAGTGGAGCAACCAAGTTGTGAGGTTGAGAGATTGGAGGGATTGGTGCAGCCACCCTGACTGGTGGGCCAAAAGATCTGGCAATAGGTCCAGATGTCAAGGCTGTTCCAAAAGGAAACGATGCAGGAACGGGAACCATATCTGTTGAGGCCAATAAGGGGCAATGAGGATCATCCTGGCTCTCAAGGCGGTAGCTTTCTGAATCAACTGAGTGATTAATGGAAAGGGGGGAAAAGCGTATAGAAGTCCCCGAGGCCAATCGTGGACTACAGCGTCTCTGGGGGGATGGCCTGGAAGGGGAAAGAGGGTGAAGAAGTTGAGGCACTTGCTGTTTTGAGGTGTTGCAAAAAGATCGCAGCAAGGAGGACCCCACTTCTGAAAAATCTCCTCCGTTACTGATTGCTTGAGAGACCACTCGTGTGGCATGAGAATAGCTCTGTTCAACCTGTCCGCTATGATGTTGGACTTCCCGGGGATATGCGTTGCTATCAGAAACCGCTGAGAAGAGATCGCCCATTGCCAAAGTCTGAGTGCCACACAGGGGATAATATTTGGTTCCGCCCTGCTTGTTGATATACCACACTACGGACATATTGTCCGTCTGAATTGCAATAGTCCCGAAAGGAAGAGAGTCTTGGAGGGCCTGCAATGCCAAAAGCACTGCTCTCATCTCCAGGACATTTATGTGCAGGTGGCATTCGAAAGGTTGCCATGTGCCCTGGACTGTCCTGCCCTGAAAATGCCCCCCCCCCACCTGATCAGGGAGGCATCCGTTGTGACAGTGGCGACCGGAGGGGAAGGAACGAATGGTCTGCCCTGAAGAACTTGAGGGGAGACCATCCACCAAGACAGATGTTTCTTGCAAGATAGTGTTATTATGATTTTGTGTGTCAAGGGAAGCTGTTGGAAGGACCACTGGGAGAAGAGCATCCACTGAAGGAGCCGCATGTGAAAACGAGCAAGGGGAAGTAGCGTGATGGCTGCCGCCATGAGACCTAACACTTTTAGGACAAACCTGGCCTGGATTCTTTTGCTCTGAAGTAGGATATAAACATGATTTCGAATATCTAAAACTCTTTGTTCGGTTAATTTCGCTAAGAGATGTATGGTGTCCAAGGTGGTGCCTATGAAGGTAATAGACTGACAAGGCAACAAGGCAGACTTTTCGAAATTTATGGAAATGCCTAGCCTTTTGCAAGTTTGAATGGTGTAATCTCTGGCAAGAAGAAGCTGATGCCTGGTGGTGGCAGTAAGGAGCCAGTCATCTAAATACAGAAACACCTGGAATCCCTGACATCTCAGATGAGCTGTGACCACTGCCATGCATTTGGTGAACACTCGGGGGGCTGTAGTGAGTCCAAAGGGGAGGGCCCTGAACTGGTAGTGACTGGCCCCCAGCCAGAAGCGGAGAAACCTTCTGGAGCGCCTGTGCATCTTGATGTGGTAGTACGCATCCTGAAGGTCCACTGAGCACATCCAATTGTCCTGACCCAGAAAGGGTAGAATGGACTGTAGCGTGACCATCTGGAACTTCGTTCTTTTTACAGAATTGATTAGTCTGCTGAGATCCAATATTGGCCTCCAGTCCCCTGTCTTTTTTGATACCAAAAAGAACTTGGAGTAGATTCCAGATCCTAGTTGGTCTGCTGGGACTGGCTGGATGGCTCTTTTTGTTAGCAGCTTTGAAACTTCTAGTACTGCTTGTTCCCTTAGACTGGGTAGAACATCTGGGAGGGGCCCTTTTGACCGAGTTGGGGTGTGGATAAAGGGAATTTTGTAACCCTCGGATATAATTGACTGTACCCATTTGTCTTGTGTGAGAGAAAGCCAGGCTTTTGGGTACAGCGATAACCTTCCCCCGACTGCCTCCGAAGGTGGACAGTCGGGCAGCTTCTCAGGGATGCTGGAAGGGTTTATCAGAGAGAGACTCTCTGTTACCCTGATTCTGCGGACCTCCTCTGCCTCTAGGGCGGCGTCTGTTGTTGTCCCCCCCTCCTGCCTTTCAGGGGATACTGACCTCTTGCGTCAGGCGTGACTCCCTGAGATTTGCGGAACCACATTTTCCCACCCTTTTGACCCTTAGGATAGGGTCTGGACGGGGTAGAAAAACAGACTCCTATGGCAGAAAGAGTCTTGCCATCTTGTTCGCATCTGGTCAACGTATCCTTCACTTGAGGTCCAAACAACGCTGAACCATCAAAGGGGGAGTTAGTGAAGGACGCCTTGAAGGGGTCTGCAAAGTTGCAAAGCCGCATTCAGGCATGACGCCTTAAAGCCACGCCTGTGCCTGCGGCTCTACTCGCTCCATCGGCTGCATAGGAAATAAGCCGCATGGAGGAGTTGACAATGGAATTTAGGGTTCCTAGCTGGGAGTTAATTTTGTCTTGAGACCCCGCAGCTGTTGGATCCTGTAGAGTATCACCCATTTCTTTGAGAATGTCTCTTTGAAGGTGGGTGAAATGGCACAAGTAATTCAGCGACCGCATGGCGAAGGTCGCTGAAGGGAACATCCGCTTGCCGTACCCATCCATAGTCCTAGATTCCTTATTAGGAGGATGGATAGACACTGAAGGATCAGCCAGTTCCTTCTTAGTGGCTGCAGCCACCACCATGGCATCAACTGGGACACCCTTAGTTAAGAATTGTTTATCTGACGGGGCTGTGATAAATTTGGAGGGCCTCCATGGGGTGAGTTCCATCATATCAGGGGCTGTCCATGCCTTCCGTGCCACCACTTCCATGAGGGGGTCAAAAGGCGGAGACACCCAGGAGGTGGAAGGGCGAGAACCAAACGCCTCCAGGTAAACCGACTCATCCTCAGAAGGATTGAGGGTAGACCAGTTCCCCCTCTGCTTAAGGATTTCAAGGATGTCAGAAAAGGAGACATCCTCAAAGGGGGACCGTGGGGACCCTTCCGACTCATCCAAGTCGGTATCAGATGTGATGGACTCAGGGGAGTCCACATGCTTCCTCTTACATGTCCTCTTTTGAGGGGGTTCACCTGACGGATCAGGGGAAACCTCGGAAGAGGAGGATATTCACAATGGGGAAACCTGAGGCGTTGGATCTCTACGGTCAGGAATGAGAGACTGGGTAGAGACCGCAGCAGGCACTACAGTGGGAGGAGCTGATGGAGCTGACCATGGGGCAGGCACAGGGGCCAGAACGCTCCTCATGACCTCGAAGGCACCCCTATCAGGCAGGACAGAGGGCTCCCGTTCTGAAGAAATAGGAACCCCAGCTGGCACCGAGAGGGACGGCTCTGAAGCTGATGTCGGGGCCGAACTCACCAGTGCCGAAGCTCCGAGAGGGAGAATGGGGTCGGACAAGGGTCCAATGCCACTCGCTCCCTCGGAGCCGACAAGGGAGTCCAAGCGCCCGGATCCCTCCATGGATGGGACCATGGAAGAGATCTGAACAGACGACGGAGCCGAAGGGGGAAGTATCGGCTCCGATGTCACGACGGTCATGGCTCCGAGGAGATCCGGCTCCGAACTCAGGGGCAGAGTCGGAGGAGGAATCAAAGATGGTATGGGTAAAGCCACTGTCTGTTGAGACGGGCTGTGAAGCATTTGGGCCAGTGCCTGAGACTTTAGGAGTCTACTAACCACCCTCTCAAGGTCATGGTCAGAAAGCCTGGAAGACCGAGAGGAATGGCTCTGATGGCTCCGCTCCGAGAGCAAAGGCAATCTCGGAGCCGAGTGAATGGACTCCAGGGACGGAGACCTAGATCTTTTGTGGGTGGAAGATGGCACTGAGACTAGTGGTGCTGATGGAGCCAAAGACACGTCGGCTCCAACCGGAGCCGACTTAGGAGACAGAGTCTTTGAGGCATCGGCTCCGGCCGGAGCCTATACAGAAGACTGTGACATAGCCGTATCGGCTCCAGCCAGAGCCGATCGCGATGCAGTAGGTGAGCCACCAGCCGAAGTCTTGGAACACAGAGCCGACGGTTTGGATGGCTTTGAAGGTTTACCCGGCAAGGATTTAGCCGGGGAACCCTCGGGCTTTAATAAGCCCCTCAAAATTAACTTATTCCTGCGCTCCTGCAGGACACTTGGACTGAACGCATGACAAACAGAACAAGAATCCTGCAGGTGCAGGGGTCCCAGGCAATAAACGCAAGAAGTGTGACCGTCTGTCAGCGACATTTTCTGACAGCACGAGTCACACTTCTTGAAGCCTGAGACTTTAATGTCTTTAGACATTAAGGCTGTTAAAGAAGAGAAAAACTTCCTTAGAAGCTAAAACACACACACACAAGGTAAAAATAAAGGTTAATAAAACCACGCACACCTAACTGTCCCAATACAAGGAAACAGGAAAAAAACGGAAGGGCCTAAGGCCTAACCTTAACAGGGGAGGGATAAAACTTTGGGATTTAGGGATAAGACCAAAAAAAAAGGACTCATCGGGGTAGGTATAAGTACTATACTATCTGATTACAAAATAAAGGGGAAAAAATCCCTAAGAGAAGAGAAGAAAAATATTAATTTTTCACTGACCTGTGGAGCCGGTAAAAAAAGTACCTCGCTAGCGAAAGCGGCAAACGAGATCTAGGTAGTTAGCGCCTAGCATCATGGGATATAGGGTTGCCTCGAGCCGGTAAAATTAGCTCTCGAACTTTAGTATAGGCCGAGTCAGAGCCGAGGATCGGCTCCGAACTCATCCAGCAAGAATGAAGGCGAGATTGACAACTTAACATGAATGTAATTTAAAACAATGGTACAATGTGAACTGTACAATACTTCCTACAGAATTAAGTAAATCTAAGTTATTTAGTAACTGATATGTACGTTTGAGGTTGATCAGCATCTTAAAGAAGTACATCAGTATTGTGATAAATGAAACATTATTTTACAACTTAAATTTTTATATCACAGTGCACCCTCAGGTCCTGTTTCTAATCTTTAGTTTCCTTTCAGATACTAATTTAAATAAAGTTTTGGCATCCGGTTCTAATACTGTTGATTCAAACGTTCATACTGTTCAAAATCGTGATACCGATCATCCTGCCTTTTTAATGATGAACACATAGTTGGTTATTGGGATTTTTAGAGATACTCTTGTTTTATTAATATGTAATGATTTTATCCAGGATAGGTTATTGGTAATTCTATTTCCTGGCAACCTTTAAATGTGACTTGTACAAACTATAATACTTCTGGTCTTCGCTTAATTCTCCTAATATTGTTAAGAGTCAAGGCAAAACAAATAGAATCTTATCTAGTTCTAATAATATAGTTAAGTGGCATAGAGCTCTAGGAAAAGGTGGCATCTTATTACCATTGTTAAACTGATAACCATTACAAAAGTAATTTAAAAACATAATGAAATCTTTATGACTAGTGATTCAGTGGTTAATCACCTTCACTGTTATGTGGTTAGTTTAAACTCAGTGCTTATTCCTGTTACATCTCTTTGGGATACTAAGCGTAAGACTATTTTTGTTGACATGTAAAAATATGTAGTAATAAATGTTGTGGGTAGAGTTATTTCAAACATTTTGAATAAGAGAGAGAGAAGTCTGGTTAGTCTCTACAATATTTTGATTAAATATGATTTTAACAATATCATCATAGAATTGTGTCCATTGCCAGGTTTACCAAGATTTTTGCTATTTAAAGTTTTAAACATTGACAGTTGTTGTGATGATTGTGTTTAAACAAATAAGCATGGTCTTCTTTCATTGTGAGTCTATGGTTTGGCAAGAAAAATGTTTTTACATGCCATATTATTCAACTATCTCATGTAGGGTTAACATCGATAAACTTAAGAAAGTAATTTTGATTTTTTTTTTATCCATCATACAATGAAGTCAGTGTCTCACATAATACTTAATGAATCATCAAGAGTTCTTAAAAGTTTGCTTATTAATGCATGAAGTCTAACTAATAAGCTTCATGTTTTTTTATTCAATAATGGGGCTGAGCTCAGTGTTGAGGAAACTTGGTTCAAGTAGAAAGAGTTTGAATTTGATCTTACAGGTTATATTTTCTAGTAATGTAGTCTTTTCTGGTGGCACTGTTAGTGTATGGCTGAGAAATAGTTTTTCTTTTAAATGATGTAATTTAGACTTCAAGAGTGAGGTTATTCAATCTACATTTAAATAAAAAAGTAGTTAGTCTTTAATTGTTTGCTATAGTTCTTTTACTGCACATAGACTCTAACTGAAAGCATTGTTTTTGGGGACTTTGTATTAACATGGAATGATCTATATATCATAGCAATAGTCTTCATGAAAAATTTGTTGAATTAAGTTGTTTAAGGTTTACATTCCTACTAGATGGAGTAATAGATTTGATTTTCTCAAATTCTGATAATTTAGTTAATGTACTTCATCCATTTAATAATATTGACTATGATATTTTTTCAGTGTGGAATTTGATAATAAACATTACTTGTCAAGTGAAGAATTTTGTAACTTCATTAAAGCTACTGTATCAAATATCAAAGATGATGTTCTGTCATAGGAATATAGGATATCATTTGATAATTCCATAATTCATCAATGATGGACTTCTTCATTTAGTTAGGTTCCCCTTAAAACAATTAAGGATTTTGCTTCATAAAATCAGACGCCTAAAAGGTGGGATGCATTAATTAATCAGTTAAATGACAGAAAAATGTGTAAAATCTTTCATATAATTCCTACTACTCTAAGTAATACTAAGCTTAAAGCAGTAGGAACTGAGCTCATATTAATTCAAATAAGTTATTAAGTACTCAAGGAGGAGGTACACACTTAACTAATGAAGTATCCAGTAGTCTTCTTCTTCTTCTTTCAGCTGCTCCCATTAGGGGTCACCACAGCGGATCAACTGTTTCCATTTCTTCCTGTCCTCTGCATCTTGCTCTGTCACACCAACCACCTGCATGTCCTCTCTCTCCACATCCATATCCTCCCTCTTTTCCTGTTACCTTCATCCTTAGCATCTTTTTCCCAATATACTCTGCAACCCTCCTCAGCACATGTCCAAACCAATGTAATCTTGCCTCTCTGGCTTTGTCTCCAAACCTTCCAACCTGGGCAGACCCTCTAATATACTTATTCCTAATCCTGTCCATCCTCGTCACACCCAGTGCAATGAAGTAAATGAAATATCCAGTAGTCCTAAGGCTTTTTCTTAGTTATGCTAGCAGCATAAATTCTGCACATTCTGTTTATTGCTTTTCTAATGGTAATCTCAGTTTTGGCTGATTTATCTGATATTCTAAAATATTGGCTTGTATATTTCCATAGAATATGGGCTCCTCTGTTTATTCTGAATTTTGTTAGAGAAAAGATTTAGCATGAAATTAGTAGAATAACATGTTAGTTCTAGCATGGGTTTTGACTGAATTCTCATCACATTTGGTACTAATTTAAAACATTAATTTTAGATATGGTTTCTTATCTTTACTGAAATGTTCACTCAGCATGAAAATAGGAGAATGAATGCTACTATTTAAGGGGCATCATAAGAATGACTCTTTTGATTACTGGCCAATTAGTTTCGGACAAATCTTCGGAAAGGTCTACTATATCTTATTGTTAAAATAGAGATGGTCTGGATTTACTTTATATTCATCAGCATAGATTGATACCATCTTGATCTTGTTTTACAAATCTTTATGGTTCATATTACTATATATATTTGTCTGTCGAGTTAGGTTTATGTTTAGTTATTAGTTTGCACATAAATGCATTTCAATTCTGTACCACATTTTATTGACTTAATCCTTTATTATATATATTATATAGTTCCTTACTACATGAATAAAAAAATGGCTTCCATCTCAGACTTTCAAGATGGCTGCACATTGAGTAACAGCTTATTTCTGGCTCTCCCAGTCTGAAAACAAAAACTTACTAGAGAAAGCCAGTGTACCTAGATTTCTGGGTAAATTTCAGTGACTGCCTAACTGGATGCCAGGGAAAAAAAGCAATTAGAGGACCTGGAGGAAAATCAGCTACAAAATGTGAGGAAAAAAACACAGACTGGGAAAAGTACTGCAGTTGTTCAGCAAAAAGCAGTGCAAGTTCCAGACATGACTTCCACTAACCTAGAGTATAAAGCAGCTGCACACAGACCTGTTAAAAGTAAATGAAACACTGATGGAGCATATAACACAAACAATAAAAAGCTGGAAAAAATGGAAGAAGCTTTAAACAGATATTCAGTTAAGACAGAACTGCAAAACTCAGAGGCTGAAATTAAGAAAAGGCTGGATGAATATGAGACTGCACAATAAGAGATGTTTTAGAAAAATAATAGAATTAGAGGACAGAGCATGTAGAGAAAACCTGAGATTTTCTGTTGTACCAGAGAAGCTGGAAGGAACAGACTGTATTAATTTTATTAAAGCACAAATAAGCAAGTCATATTCCACAACAGGAATTGTTAATTGAAAGGGCACATTGTGTGTATGCTCCAAATCTGGTTACTAGAAAACATCCTAGACCTTTAATAGTAAAGATGCAATCTTATCAGCAGAATGAGTTGATTCTGACAAAACTTTGGCAGAAGGACAAAGTACTAAAAGTGGGAGACAGCACAGTGTTTGTGGAGAACGACTACTCATTATATGCCAGGAAGAAGAGGAGTGAATATATTCCATTATTTAGGAATGTCAAGAAGCAGGTGGGAGATTCAAACTGTTGTACCCAGCCATCTTGAAAATATTTTTCCCTGGAGGGACAAAATAATTTTTTGATGAAGTACATGATAAGGAGGAAATACAAAAGTTTGTCCAACAAACTGTTTGCTGTGAAACAGAAGGAGGTTCTGCTTCTTGTCTTTCTGATAATAAGGACTGCAGAAAGATGGAGCTTGTGAAATCTTTTCCATTGTTTCAATGAAAAATGCCTGAGAGAAGGAAGAAAACACAAGACTCAACTAGAAGAACTGAGAATATGTTGGAAATGAAACAGAGACAGGATTTGGGAGATGGTGATGAACAGGAATAAAGGTAGTAACTTGGAAATTGACAAATGTGGGGTGATAAAGCAATAATTATATTTGTGAAACAGGGCAGAGCAGGAAAATTTGAAAATATTGGACTTCCTTTGATTTTGTTAAACTTTAAAGAGTATGCCCTGCTTTGTGTTATTAATGCACAGAGAATAAAATCAGTAACTTGGAAACTGACAAATGTGGGACTACAAAGCAATAATTATAATTGTGAAACATGGCAGAACAAGAGGATTTAGACATATTGGATTTTCGTGGAATTTGTTAAACTTGTAGGGGACTGTAAATCATATGCCCTACATTATGTCATTAATCTTCAGAAAAATACTTGGGAGAGGAGAACAGGAGGGAGAAAGTTAACTCTAAGTTAACGTTTTTTTTCTTAATGGTACTACTTTAATGGTGCATAATTTTCTTTGTAAGCTATGAAGTAAGGTTTTTTCAGTTATATTAAATGTAATAGGGATACTAATATAAACAAGTGCTTTTGTTTTTTTTTTCTTTTTCTCCCTTTTTCTCTTTTTCCTTGTTCAGTTTTAAGAAATGTAGGTGCTGCAACATTAAAAAAAATGAAGAGAGGAAGGGTCTGGTTAAGGCAGCATGACAAAAAAAATAGTGTGCTTTTTCTCATGCTTCCATAGGGTAATGACTGGGTCAAGGCTTTTGGCTTTATCCAGTAACAAGTTTTAACAGAAAAACTCTGAAATAAAAACACAGCAATGTCAAGGCAAGGCTCCAGATACAAAGTTTAGTGCTTTCGTTCTACTTTAATCAGAACAGAACTTCATCAGAAAATGTAAACTGTAGATCCACCACAAGAATTTTAAAAAGATTACAAATGAATCATGTGATCCATACAGCCAATGAAAGATAAAACTGATGATGTCACAAACATGAAAGGCTCCCCTTAAAATTTAAAGTGATAGGACTAAAAAGCAACTGCAATTTGTTAAAAGCATATATAAACAAAGTTAACTTCCAAGTAACATTAAACTCTTAAAGCTTGTAAAAAAGCATTTAATGTGATCGTGTCATTAAGACCTGGGCCTCTGTCTGCCCTTAGCCTAATCTGCCAACTACTTTCCTTACATTCTAACTGAACTTTATAATCTCAAGTAAAGCAGTCGATTACACAAAAGAAAAACTTCTTAAAATCCATACAAAAAGCAGCATGTTTGGCTAGTGCATTTTTATGGTCATTTTTCCTAATAGCCAAAACATGCTCATAAATCTGTTTGTTCAAATATCTGACATTCTTGCCAATTTAAAATGCATTACAAGAACCTGTATGGTTATCAGTTTAGATGTTTTGTTCTTATTAGGAAGGTAAAACTTCAAATTTTGAAAATGTACATAGGTTTGTGTGTTAAGTTAATATGTTTTAGGGGGGTATTGGTGGGGGTGTTTGTTTTTTTTTTTTTGAGGGCTTTCAATGAAACAAAAAGGTTTGTAAGATGTGACATTGGCTCAAATGTATATGACAAGAAACAACTGCATAAAAGACCAAGCTGCCAAACAACATATGCATGTAACATTGAAGTGGGGACTAGACATTTAACAAAAAAGCAGTTCTGCATAAAAAGTGGGAACAGCAACTATATAAGAAAATGATGCTTTAACTAATGTCTTTAAATCTGAATGGTCTCACAGATAAACACAAAAAAAGAAACAGTACTGAACTATATTAAAAATGTAGAGTGTCAGTAGTTATGCTACAGGAGACACACCTGGAAAGAATTAAGCATGTGAATTTGATAAAGAAAGGTTTTCAGGATGGTTATTCAGGGGAATACCTGGGGCAAAGGAAAAGAGAAGTACTTATATTAATTGCAAGAGGAGTGCCAATAATGACTGAAGAGGGAAAAAAGATAATAATGGTAGATTTATAGTACTAAGGGGCTACTGGCAAGGGAGGAGGATTGCATTGGCATGTATTTACATTCCACCTAAAATTGCTATAATGGAGCTTAAGAAAATTCTGGGAAAAATACTCAGCTTTCAGCAAGGAATATTACTTATAGGTGGGGAATGGAATCTGGTTTGCAACATCAAAGATGTGCCTGGGGGGGGGGGGGGTAGAAGGGAAGCTATAACAAAATAGGGTAGATTTTTCAAGAAATGTATGAAAATGTTTGACATGGAAGATGTGAATTCAGTACTAGGAGTTCAGAATTAATTTTCATATATTCTCCAAGATACAAAAACTGGACTAGGCTAGCTAGAATTATATTTCACAGGAACATGTGCACTTAATTGAAGGTCCTGAAACACCCAATAACTATGTCAGATCATGTGCCAGTAATAATAAAATAAAAATACAAGGTAATGAAATAAAAAAATGAGACCCTGCCTCTTTCCCACTTATCTGTTGAAAAGAGAGGAATTTAAGAATGGGTTTTGGAAATTATTCAGGAACTCTTAGAGAAAATAGACATTTCTCTTGAAAATATAGCTAGGGAGTGGGATAAAATTAAAGTGGAGTTTAAAACTAGGGTGGAAATAAAGGAAAATAAGATATGGTTAAGAAGTAACAAGAATTATTTAGAAAGACTAAAAAATATTAAAGTATTGCAAAACAGGGGAATCCCACAGAACAAGAAGAAGAGCAACTGCAGAATGCTAAACAGAAAATAATGGTTTACCTCCATAATACACATATTTTTTGATAAAAAATGTTTAGCACAATGTCTCAGGCAACAGAAAGCAAAAACGGCTGTCACCAAGCTTAGGGAGTCTATAACAAGGAAGATAAGAGATCCTCTAGAAGTATTTGAAATATTTCAGAAATTTTATGAAAGTCTGTATAAAGAAGAGAAATATGAAAATCAAGAATTGGTACAAATGGAAATGCTTATGGAAGAATTACTAACAGTTAGGATAGGAGGAGATGAGATAAAAATGGTGATGTATAACCAATCCACAGGAAAGTCCCCGGGAATAGATTGTATTCCTGTGGAAGTTTGGAAGCTAGGAAGGAAAATCTGATAATGATCTGGAAGGTTTTGTTTGACAATATTTTAAGAGGAGGAGAAGTACCAACATCCTGGAAGAAGGCGGTGGTAATGGTAATACCTAAAGAGGGTAAACATCCATCAGACCCAGATTCATATAGGTCCATTTCAATACTAAATCATGATTATAAAGTGTTTATATCTATAATGGCTAAAGGAATGGCAAAGGTGATACAAAAATTGATTGATATGGATCAATGTGGTTTTGTGGATGGAAGACAAACATTTGACAACATTAATAGAACAGTGATGATCCAGAGGGAAGTAGAATGTAAGAAAATATCACTGTTGTTAGTGGGTCTTGATGCAGAGATATCATTTGACAGAGTAAGCTGGGACGTTATGAGCAGAGCAATGGAAGCATTTGCATTCCCCAATAAAATTGTCAGGTTGGTTAGGTGGATCAGAATTCAAAATTAAAGTGGGTAGCGTCCTCTCTGATAATCTCTACTTGAGCAGAGGAACCAGACACAGATGTCCTCTTTCCCCTTTGTTATTTGCATTATATTTAGAACCTATAGCAAAGAAAATAAGGGACTCAGAAATTCAAGGATATAATGGGTATGATAGTCAAGACAAGCTGGCTATGTTTGCAGATGAAATTATTTTATACCTCACAATACCAGAAAGAGACATTACAGTGCTGTGGATCATATTGAGACAGTTTCAAATCTTTTCAGGATACAAAATTAATGAAGCTAAAACAAAAGCAATAGTGGTAAATAATGTACCCACACATGAATTGGTACACCAATACAGGGACATGATAAAATGAAGTATTTAGAAGTATGGATTAAAACTAATACCAGTGTGGCAGCTAAGGATATGCGGAAAGAGACTAAGCAAAAGATAATAGGAAAACTGGGAAAATGGAAGCTCTGTTTTATGGATATTGATTTAAATGTTTTTAGTCCCTTTAGTCTTATACACAGGTTGGGCATATTTTTATTAACCAGAGGAGAAGTTGTACATAGTGATTAATAAAGAGCTGAAGGATTATATCTGGGAGGGGAAGATAGCAACAGTCAAGTGGGATAAGTTTATTCTTCCAATAGGGTACGGCAGATTGGGATTACCTGAGTTGAACGGGTATTTCAGAGAAAGACAGTTAAGGCTCCTACGCATAGCATAATTCAAAGTGCAAAGAGATGATGATGATGATGATGAAATGGGGGGGGAGCACAAGTAAAAGGGAGAGACTGGGATTTTGGATGCAGGTAGTCTAAGCACTAAGCCAACATGGGAATAGATAAAGGAGATTCTGCCAATAGGGGTGACTGCAGTTAGGGATACAGACAATAAGAAGAGAGGCCTGGAATTTATTGGAAAAAACTGGGAAAGGAATCAAGGTATTAGGAGCAAATAACTAGAGAGGCGAAGGTAACAGAATGGGAAGACGCCAGGAACTTACTTGGACTGCAGGTTAGAGATTGCCTTCCATATCAAGCATTGATATCAGAGTATAGGTAAACAGAAATAAATAGGGGGGGTCCTAAATGAAAGACCAGCACTGGTACAGTTATTAGTAGAATCTAGAACAGAAGTCGCCATTAAGAAAAGAGTAATTAGTAGATCATATAAAATATTGCAGGATAACTATAAGAATTAATCAGAGGAGGTTAGGATTGGGAAGAGATACTAGATAAGCAATTTACAAAGAAACAAAGGAGGGATATATGTATATCTCCCAAATATGCAACAGACTCTATAAGATTTAGGATCTTTTGCCTGGACGTGCTTACATAGGTATTTGTATACCCAAGCAGACTCCAAAGAAATTTTCCTCAGGTAGACAACAAATGTTGGAGGTGTGGTGAGGAAGATTTTTTTGAGCTATGATACAGAATCGGAATTGCCTAGATAATAATTATGGAGGCTGCCAAAAAATTAATTACCAGAAAATGGAAATCAAAGTCTAAACCAACTTTACTAGAAGTAGTGAAGATAGTAACAGAGATAAAACAACAGGAAATGGGATTTTTAGAAAAGGGTATGAGAAAATTGCATAGGAAGAAATGGGAAATGTGGGATCAATACATGCAGAGAAGGAGAGCGGTTTTAAAAAAAGGCAGGATTTGCATGAGCTGTGCAATGGTTGATTGACAATGACTGGCTATATTAAAAGTGATATGTAATGTTTGCAGCTACAATTGTGTTGGCACAGTTTGTAATGTCTAATGTTTGCTACTGAGATTGTGTCTCTATGTTTTATTTTCATTTATATAAATATAAGATTATTTATGTCATACTTGATAATTTAATAAAGATGTTTCCTGTTTAAAAAAATGGCTTCCATCTCATGAATACAGAGTTAAAGTTATGGAACTGCATTCATCTCGAAAGTCTTTCATCACCTCAGGTTTCCCCCCAGCATGCTATACAATGACTATTATTTTTCAGTGCATTCTTCTCACATTTAAACTATGCATTCAGTTAGCTCTAAAAATCTGCAGATGATTTAAACTGGGTGCTATTATCTCTAACACTGTTAACATTTTACATTTTTAGAGAAATAAAAAAGGTGTGAAACTTTGTGTTCTTCTAATAATCTTATGATATATTTGCATAAAACTTCAATTTTATTTTTTGACAAAGGCGATACTTCACCCCCTTGCATTTAATATGATCAATCATTAAAAGCAAGTGATAGCTATAAAGATTTAAGGACTTTTTATCTGTTTCCAATCTAGTTAAAAGGGGTTATGGTGTTATTCATTTGCTTTTCAGAACCATTTCTTCTCATAAAATCTTTCTCATAGGGGTCTATCTCCCATGAACATACCTAGAGTATGATCTATTCTCAAGTACAAGAACTCTTTTAGTTATTATACCAAGTCTATTATCAAGTGTCTGGAAAAGATCAGAGATATTTCACGTACTGCATTTTTTATGTCAGTATTTTAATCACCCTCAGAGGCTTTAGAGTCTTTCATTGTGTTCTCTATATAATCATTATAAGAAAGGAGGTTTGTGAAAAGTCTACCACACAGTCCATGACAAGGTAATGCGGGCATATTCAAAGCACACTGAGCTTTGCACTTCACGTACAGGCAATAGGAGGTACAAATCAACCTGGGCTGTTGCCAGTCATTATGGCTGTAGAAGTGGCTTTTTTCCTGTTATATTTGCAAAACTATAGACTGACTATGCTACCATATTATGTTAGGCTCACTTGCACATTTGGATATATTCAAATTATTATTAAATTACTTTATGGTTTGCTATAAATTATTTGAGGTGCTGATTTCTAATGACATTAACAATAAGACCATTTTTCAGAAACTGAAATTTTCTAATGAGGGCATGTAAGAAGTCATAGCTCACTACACATTGTGTTCCTAACCTTTGGCTCTGTAAGTAGTTAAATTAATTCTGAAAATCTCCTTCTGGAACACTTGGAAAAGCCTATCTGACAGCTGTGCTACTATCTGCTAGTAGCTTGTTGTGTTTGGTCTCTGTTCAGACATATAACAATGCCACAGCTGAGCTTGCTAACACCCCTTTAACAATGATGCTATTTAGTTGCATATAGTACTTTGCAATCATTTAGTCCTTTGACCTTTCCATTAATAATGGCAGCACAAGTATCATTCTGACAGCTGCACTACTCCATGAAAGTAGTCTAGTAGGTTCTATTACTTTTCTAATGTATAGAAATGACATTAACTAAATAACATAGCAATGTGTCTGACACCTGAGCTGAACTGGGATATGACATTAGAAATAGCATTCTCCCATCATTCTAAATCACAGCATCACTTTTTTCACAATTTGCACTTACTAGCTTTTTATTTACCTAAAGTTAGGTATTTTTATGCGTGTGTGTGTGTGTGTGTGTGTGTGTGTGTGTGTGTGTGTGTGTGTGTGTGTGTGTGTTTGTGTGTGTGTGTAAGGGGAGGCAGAACTTCATAATAACCTCTACTGTATATTTTTTAATGAAGAAGACAATAGAAAGTATAAATTGTTAAACTACTCACAATGAATTGCTCATTTGGCTAAAACTTGTCAAAATGGTGTCAGTTAAAGTTATTTTGATGGACTGCATGGCAGCTAATAAATGCTAACATATTATATTCAGCTCACTTGCAATTTCATCTTATGTTTTGTACCTGACATAGTGATGTACAGAGAATTTCCCAAACAAAAAAATGCATGAAATATTTATTAGAAGTTTCACACGGAACACTATGAAGATAGTAAAGTGATAATGAGCATTGCATTTCAGGAAAGCAATCCAAGCAGCTGACCTCATGATAGCTTACCTTTGGGATAATTGCAGTCAGGTAGGTATATCTGAGAGTGAGGTTAGCTCAGCGCAACCACCTATTAAGTACCATTTGCACCATACATAATTAATGAGCTTCATTAGCATACAATGTTTTGGAATCTCATCAGCGAATTTCCATATAAGTTTTGTGTGTACGTTTATATTTGATGCACATGTCTCTTTGCATATCTGTAAAGATTTCTTAATTTGTAAATTGTCTACATATACGGTAGCTTTGTTAAAGTGTGTAGACTATTTTCCAGTTATGCAGCATTTGTCCTTAATGTGCTGAATGCTATGTGACAGTTTATAAACATTCATGTATTACTGGGAGATATATGCCAAAATTGTAAACCTCATCCTCTTAACATTACTGTGCATATAGCACTAACCTTGTTTAATATCATTGAAAAATGTGCACAATGCAGATCGCATTCATTATTCAGATGTTACATTGGGCCTGACTTGCATTTTATCCAAAAGTCACCTCGCATATCATTACTAATGTGTAGACAGGGTCACAACTGCATAATCATAAATCAAAGATATTAGAATTATATTAGCTTCTTCTTACATCACAAAAAATAAGTTGCTAGGCAGGTAGGGTTCCAGATATTGGCATGAACATAGGTGAATGCTGTAAGTCTGAATACAGCTTCAGATTGCTTCTAGTCAGTTCTCCTACTGTGTGTGACACAGTTGTACTCTGATCTAAATGTCTTTCTATACAAACTTTTACCTAGGATTATAGAATATTGCTTGTTAATATAATCAAGTTACTAAAACTACATTCTGAACTGATTTATCTTAATAAAGAATAACACCAGCAGCTAGAATTAATGTTTCGCCTAATACAAACTGACCAATCACAAAAATAAAAAAAAAAAATGTATAGACAATCCAAAACATGGCCAGGATATTAATGTTTATTCAAGACAAGGTTAGCGCTTTTACCGTTATGCAACCCGCTTTTTCAGACAAAAACATATAAAATTCAAACTGATGAATATAAAACAATTCAAACTTTAAAACACCAATAGGATTCGCTCCTCAATTACTAATCCTACAACATAAAATGTTACATTGTATCTCAATGAGTGTGCTCTTGCTGATCTTAAAGAGCTATATATGTTCTAATACTCACTTAAAAAGTGAGAATATAACACCATATAGTGTCAACACTAAAATATCAATATACCAAACAAATCCTATGGAACATATAAGCTGAAAAGCACTAGTAGTTAATACTATCTGTCTCATTATTTGAAACTAATAATCTAGCTGGTAAAAAACATTATAAACACTGTGCATTGTTACAACTTGGAATGTAAACCAAATATATAATCTAAATACTAAATACATGTAACAAACGCAACCTCGGTGGTGGTGCGGCGGTAGCATTGTCGCCTCACAGTTAGACGTTGCCCATTCGATTCTCAGTTAGAGCATCTTCTGTGTGGCGACATGCGTAAATGGGCGTTCCTTCGTTGAAGGTTGTGCGTTAGGCCCGGCAAGCCAGCACGTAAAACTCTACTGCCAATCATTACCACTGTGGCGACCCCTAACCGGGAAAACCCGAAAGACACAAACAAACATGTAAGAAACGCACAAGTTAAATGCACTAGAAACAAATGAATAAGTTTATATTACCACTTTCTATTAAATACATGGACATGATATACTACATCAATACAAAAAAGTATGCACAAAAATATAGCCTGCTGAAAACACACATAAACCATCAGATATAACAAATGAATTTACTAGCTATGTCGATATAGATAAACTATACTGATGGAACATTGTGGCAGGATGCCCGTGACAACACTGCCTGTGTGACTTGATATATACAAACATGGGAAATAAAACTTATTCAATGTAATAATGTGGAGAGACTGATTACTACCTGATTGCTAAAACTTAGAATACAACTATTTAGCAGTCTTATCCTCAGTGTGGCAATGCAATCGTACCAACAATCCAAACTAAAGATGTAACCCATGTGTGACAAAAACACCACCTGACACCAGGATCTATATGGCACTAATAAGAGCATCCTAGCGCTCTAAAGTGGGGACTCACCAAACCAGGAAATCATTGCAAAGACTATAGAAATAGTATAGAGATGTATATGTACGTTAAAGTACAAATTTAGCTATAAAAATAATAAATTAACTATAAAAATTTATTATAAAAATCTCCTTAGCCTACCACAACACATACTTATCACAACCTTAACTGAATCACTTAAATTTGCTTATTCGAGCTCAGCACGTGTTCAGAATTTGGCCTTAGCCTACTACAACACATACTTATCACAAGCTTAAATGAATCACTTAAATTTGCTTATTCATGCTCAGCACTTGTTCAGAACTTGAAAGCACTAAATAAGCTACTAATTACTATAGCACTCAACCTTCCTCATTACCTAGAGGAAAACAGTTTTTTTTACTTACTTTTCTCACTTGCTTAGAGAAAAACAGCTCCTGTACTCACTTTTCTCACTTATCTAGAGGAAAATATTGTTTTTATTCAGGCATGTCCAAGGGTCAGCACCCAGTGTTCTCTCCTGTCTATCTGATGAATCTGTGCATCTTGAGGCAATGTAGAAATTGCCTCATGTACACAGACAACTCTCTCCTCTTACCACCCAGCACTACAACCTGTGAGAGATGCACTTATCTAGCCAAACTGGAGGTAAAGCTCTCTCCAACCAAGACTGAACTTGACAGTCAAGAGGAGAAGGTAAACATTTGCACCACACCACACTCATCACATAGTCTCACTAAATCTACACCACCTAAATCCACACATAGTAACAAAAACATTCATGGAGGCTCTCAATAATAATCTGTTTAAGCAACAGAGACCTCCAAAGCAGAAACTCAAGAAACCTCCATTCCCCCAACACAACCCAAATGACACACAGCCCACAGACCCAGTGTGCCACTCAACCATAGCCAATAAGACAAAACAACGTACCCAACACACTAGTCATAGGTGACTCTATAGTCAGGCACACTGATGTCCCACTCACCAGGCTAAACAAGGAGAAGGTTACTGTCAGCTGCCTGTCAGGTGCCAGGATCCGCCACATAACCCACGCACTCAGGTCACTCCACAACAAGTACAAATATGACTCTGTCATTGTCCATGTTGGTGTGAATGACCTGAGATGTACTTCCCTGGACTACATGAAAAGAGACATGGAAGAGCTCTCTGATCTTGTAGCCCAGGCAGGTATGACCCTAGCCCTGAGTAGCATTCTGCCATAGCCCAGAATGATACCGCAGTACAAGGACAACATGATTGACTTCAACAATTGACTAAGCTTCTGGTGTCATTCTAAGGGGATTCAGTATCTGTCTACCTGAGATGACATGGTCGACAGACAACGATGCTTTGCCAGAGATGGCCTGCACCTGTCGCCCCTGGGATTCTGAATACTGGCTAAGGCTCTTGCCGCCCCTATAGTGCCTTTTATAGGCAAGGTTCAAATGACAAATTCACCACAGTAACAGGAACAGGCAAACAAAAACTGAGGGTAATGCTACTCAATGCTAGAAGTCTAAATCTCAAAATGCACTCACATGAGACACTCCTTAAAATGGAGAACATCGATATCTGTGCAGTGACTGAGACCTGGTTCAAGGCACCAGAGAGCACCCCTGCACTACCAGGCTATTACTCATAACACACTTTTTGGCCATGTAACCTGGACTGAAACACCAAAGGCGGAGGTGTGTCCATATTCATTAAGGATATCCACACCTCCAGGTTAGTTGCTCAGCATAATGCATCTGAGGTTATCCAAATGCAACTAACTCTGAGCAAAACTGCAATCCAAATTGTAGCTTGCTACAGATCCCCCACCATGCCCCAGGATTCCCACTCCTCTTTTCTTGATGTACTGGAAAATATTAGGGTTCAACCAAACACCCTAATAATGGGCGAATTCAACAACCCCACCATTAACTGGGAAAACTACTTGTGTACCAACTCCTTAGCTCAACTCTTTCTGGAATTCATAAACTCCATAGCCCTGGATCAGCTTATCCACACCCCCACCAGGGGCAACAATATCCTAGACCTAGTCATTACCACGGTGTTCCAGACCTGAAGTCAACTCCTCGTTGGTCCGATCCGACCATAAGCTAATCACCCTTGATATCCACATCCAGCCCCCACCCCCTCATTAAAGAAACCACGGTAAAAAATTTCTCCAAAGCCAACTTCATGCTTCTTAAGACAGAAGTGGTGAACTTCATGACACCCATGCAGATGGACAAAACAGTTACAACTGCTGAATCCTACACAAATGCACTCTATAAGCACTTACACGAGTGCATGGATCGTGCTATCTCAAACAGCTATCCTCCAAAAAAAGGAAGCCAATCTGGTGATCCCCTGCCATAAACAAACTGTACAACAGAAGGAAGAAACTGTTGCAAAAGAGAGTAAAATCCCATGAGTGGAGGAGCTCCCCTAGTCAGCCTCAGTAAGAAGCTAAGATCCCTTATAAGATCCTCCAAAGCTAGCTACAAAAACAAAATTGCCACTAATTCTAAGAACAACCACAAATCATTCTATAGCTATGTCAAGAATCTCGATGGCAACACCCAGATCTGCTCTGAGTTACAGCACAATGGCACGAAAATTACTGAATCAACTGATATTGCCAACATCCTGGTAGATAGGTTCAGTGCTAACTTTACCCCCCCCCCCCCACCTTCTAAAGGGCCCATATCTATACAGGAAGAATGCAGAGTCCCTGTAATCATAACTATGCAGGTAAAAGCTGCACTCTCTAAAGCCAAAAACACAGCATCCATGGGAACAGGCAACATCCCAGGCTGCATTTTACAGGAACTTCAGAAAGAACTGGTACCCCACCTAAGCACCATGTTCAATAATAGCCTCACATCAGGCTTTGTGCCCACTGAATGGTGCACAGCAACAGTTATCCCACAAAGGGGGAGCCACCACTGATCCCGGGAACTATCGCCCTATTAGCCTGACGAGCCTGGTCTGCAAGGCCATGGAATGTATCATCATGGAACTCATAAACAAAGACATTGGTAACCTCCAAACTCTGGATCCCATCCAGTTCAGGTTTGTGAAAGGCAGAACATGCCTCTTAAACCTGATCGACTTCTTTGAGGCAGTCACCAAAGCTGTAGATAAGGGTAAGGTGGTTCACACAGCCTATCTTGACCTCGCCAAGGCTTTCGACACCATCCCCCATTGTAGAATTATAGCTAAACTCACTAAACTAGGTAATAATCCCTACGTCATAAGATGAGTTGCCAACTGGCTCACTGACAGAACCCACACTGTAAAAGTTGCAGACTCCAAATCTGACCTCAAACCAGTGACAAGTGGAGTACCACAGGGTTCAGTCCTGGGACCTCTCCTGTTTGGTATCTACTTCTCTGAAGTACAGGCTAACACAAAAGGCCTCTGGCTAATGAAGTTCGCAGATGACTGCAAACTAGGAGCCATAGTCAAGTCCCCAAATGATGTGGACATCCTACAAAAGGGCCTCGCTGAGACAGATGCCTGGTGTCAGAGCCATGGCCTCAAGCTAAATCCCAAAAAGTGCAGTATCATCCCCTTTGGTAAAAACTCTGTACCCATGAACTACCACATAAGCAGCAATCTACTTAACACCGAATGTGTGATAAGAGACCTTGGGACCCAGGTGGACACTAGTCTCTCCTTTGATAGTCACATCGCACAGTAGTCAGGAAGTCCTTCTACATGACACACCTCATCATAAAAGGGTTCTCATCCAGGAAAAAAGAGGTCATTGTTGCCCTCTACTCGACACTCATTAGACCCCATTATAGAGTACAATGCCCCTTTTGGAATGTACCTCACAAGACATCTGCAGCAGCTGGAAAGGCTACAGAAGTACCTCACAAAGAGTATTACTGGCCTCAAACAAATGCCTTACACTGACCGTCTCAAAAAACTCCAGCTTTACTCCATAGCATATTGCCTACTCCAAGGTGATTTCTGCCTAACATATAAAGCTATGTCAATCCCAGAGCTGTTACAGGTCATGCTACACCTAAAGAAATCCCAATCCCTCCGAGCTACACGCTCTAGGAACCTAAACCTTGTCACCACAATAAACAAGACATGCTGTAGGGATAGATTCCTGTCCCAGAGACTTCCCATAATCTGGAACAGGCTACCCATCTATGTCAAGCAAGGTTCTTCATTAGCACTCTTCAAGAAAAATCTTGATGAGTGGATGGGAAATAGGAAATACACCCCGGGGCTCACTTCTGTGTCTCTGCTTGACAATGGCACAGGAAAATAATTTTCTTGGGTGGCATAAGCCAGGGAACCTTGTTGGCTAGGCTTACATAGGCCCTTGGGCCGATAGCCTAGTACCTACCTATGAACCTATGAACCTGATAGAAGGGTATACGAAGCGCTACCCTAATAAAACCATCCTGATGCAAAACTACATGAACAATATATAGGCGCCAAATACTGTGAAGGCAACTAACCAACAGAACTATTCCACCCCTGATGTTAAAAAGTAATACACGTCCTGCCAATTTACCTAAATAGGCGTCTAGCTTTTAATACTGGAGGTCCTGTAAAAAATGTTGTGTATCCCGTAAGATATAATTGCTAGAAATGTTCCATACTAATGATTTATCCAATGCTGTTTCACCTCATAATACACAATCTCTTTTGGAACTTAATATTTCTACTCATTTTATTCACGCAGGAGCTGAGGAATGTGCCTGTAACTGAGTCTTGTGCATTGAGTATATGTAGGAGGTACAGCAAAGGGAGAGAGGAATATTGTTATCATCAGCCTTATTTCTACCCTGCAGCACAATTAGCATGTGTCCATTTCCTGTATGAGAAGGTCATTCAGATGGCATCCATCCATGCAAATTAGATGGCAAGATTCCCATCAGGCATACACAAGGTACATATACTGTCAATGTATTGTGTATGCCTTTTGCTAAGCAATTAACTTTGTATCAACTACATGTGTACAAGACCTTTCAATATTAATGGCTTATTTTGAGGTTATAGGATGTTCAATGACACAACCAAAATGAGAATCAGCTTTATTATACTTGCACAGAGTGGTTAATAACGTTATGCTATATATAAGTTATGTGCCATTGTTATCTTGTTGATTATTGTTGACTGTCTGTGCAACTGCTTTTATTATTTCTGCTAGTTTAACATAAACCGAGTATCATGTATGTATGCTATTGGCTTCTAGCTTTAATCATTATGTACATACTTTGCCTATTCATGTATTGAATGGGTGTCTGCTGTCTCACGGTGAGAGTGAGTCTGATAGGGTTGTAATACTGTGTATTGTTTCATTTCCACTCTTTTAACAACACTGGATTAAATAAATAACTTCACTTTACTGGTTCACAGGGCAGTCTTGTATGGTACTCCTTACTCTGTATTTATCTATGTATTTATATTTTTAATGGGGATTGCAGTGGTGTAAATGGACTAACTGCAGGCACAGACAGGCTAAACTTAGGACAAATATGAGCATCTCCTTGTCAATATTGCTTCTATACGTGTCATTGTGATATTCCTTGGCTCATTGAAACACATATGAATTGACAGCAAAATATTTATATATCTGTTATGTACACACAGCATGGCCTAGGTAAGACCATGCTGCCATTTGACATGGTATACTGACAGGTGTGACCTGTACATTCAATTCCATTGCAAGTATGCTGTGTTGTTATCTTTTACCCATGATGCACTCTAGACGTCCATATGTAGATAAGGTGATTTTCAAAATATCCCGTATCCAATGCATGTAATCCCCATAGGTATTAGACATTGCACATAGTTTATCAATGCATGTTATTGCTGTAGTGACACCTCAACATATCTGTAAACATATATAAACATATATATATATATATATATATATATATATATATACATATATAGTTATACATATATATATATATATATATATATATATATATAGTTTTATATATATATATATATATATATATATATATATATATATATATATATATGTATATATATATATATATATATATATATATATATGGTTCCTATCAGCAAACCGAAGACGCATGTTTTCGAATGCGTCTTAGTCGAACTAACAAAACCAAAACTGCAAAATATCGAAGCGGCATGTAAGCAAATTCTTTGCCTGGGAAAGAATTCACTTGGCCGCTTCAGTACTTTGCCGTTTTCGGCACGTAGTGCAGTCTCGGAGTTGGTATATTTAAGTAGGGGGGGCGAAGCCCCCCCCCCACTTAATCTTATGTTTTAATGTGCTTTCTTTTTTTTTTTTTTTTTGTTGGAACAACGATTTTTTCCCTTGAAAAAAATTCGCTGTTCTGACAGTTCGGTTTTGTAAGCTTTCGCTTATATGGGGTCGATTAATCACCGTTCGCTTACCTAAACATACAGTGATCTAATATAGACCCTGTATATATATATATATATATATATATATATATATATATATATATATATATATATATACAGTAGAGAGTCGATTATTCGATTATCCAGGCTAACTGGGACCTAGGGTAGTTCGATAATCAAACTGTTTGGATAATCAAACATATAATTCAACTGGATAAAAAATTCTAAAATCTTGTGCTTTTTTGCATGGAGGAATACACTTTTCAACCATTCAGTGATTTCAATGGACAATAAAGAATATTTTTCACACAAAGGCTAGCTACAAGCTCAAAAAACATGCTCAAGCAAATATGTATAATGTTGACATATTCAGACTTTATGATTAAGGCTGGTTCGAATAATTGACATTGCGGATATTCAACATTCAGATAATCAACTCTCTACTGTAAATGGTTTACTATGAGAATCTCGAGTGCACGGTCGACGAATTAGGGAATGGAGAACTCCGTGTGGTTGATTCCCGTATTGCCGACCTGCAATGCTGCGAGTGTGCAGTTTAATGAATGCCACTCTGCATTTGCACATATGTCATTGGAGTTATGACTACAGATCGCAGTATAATGGGGATCAGGAAATTACCCTTTTCCCCGGTGTAGTGCAATCTTGGAGTTGGAATGTATTATTTACAGGGGGTGTGGGGGCACAGTCCCCCACATGGGTTTTTGCAGGGGGCTTGCCCCCCTGCAAAAACATTACATTCCTTGATATGCAGTAGTGATGTGCAAAACAGAATGTCGAAATTGCAAATGTGAATGTTTTGTTATATGCACTTCGACATTCTGTCCTAATTAATATGCAGCACATCGCACATCTGAATCAAAGACTTGACCAATTTTGTTCTGCATTTCGATATTTTCGTAGTAAACCATTTAAACATCCATATACTCGTGTGCGTGTGTGGTAATTATTGTTGAGAGATCATCTGTATCTTACAATTGGTATCTATATTGTTACTTACAATCTGTACATCGTGATATGTTCATGCTATACATGGGTGCCACTCCATTGTAAGTATGTTTTGCTGGCATACTGTATGTTGATGCTGCCAAATATATACTTATATCAATGTATTTTGTCCTGATCTCTTGTGTTATTTCTTGTAAGTGGTAATACTGTGTGCTGTCATTTAACATGTTACTAGACAGGCCCAGGCATGGAAATGTATATTTCAATTACTAAAATGCATGTGTTTTAATGGTATCCTTGCTTTGTACACCATCAATTCATCATATGATGCAAAAACACTTCTAGTTTTCTTTCTGCATTTTTACATATTTCTTATTGTCTTATTGTAACCTTTACACTTGCATTACATCAATACATGACCATAACATTCGGTAGACAATCATTAAAACAATCATGTATACGGTATGTTGACTTCATTTGCACATGTAATATATTGATATTGCACTACATTATGTTGAATTGCACTGTTATCGCACTCTTTACAAGGTGCAGCTGTCATCGTTCTTTGAATTTTTTATAACTTGCTACATGCACATGTATTTGTTAACACAGTTATACCTTGGGATATAATATTCCTTGCTTTTTAATTTCGCCAAATCTTTTTGATTTCTAATACAATGATGGGACTGGACCCCATTTCTAAGTCAAACTATGATTAAAGTTCATGAAATTAGTATAGTTTCAATCTTTATGTCAGCCAAAAGTGCTCTTCGCAGCACCTGCAATGTAATGACTCCTTCTGCAATTCGTATGGGGTTACATGTATTGGTAGCATATCTAAATAGGACTGTAGATTCTTTTTTTTAAGACCTGTTGCTCCTACTACTAATGGAACTGTCTGGGTATCTTTCTTCCACATTGCTCTCATTTCTGCCTACATATCCTGATATTTTATGACTTTCTGTCTCTCTCTGTACACAAGACACTGTAGTCGCTGGGTGTGGCGATTTCAATGGTCAGTGGTACTTCTGTCTTCTTTTCATGGACCACTATATCCGGTTTTCTAGCATCTGTCTTTTGAACTGTTGGCAATGGATGATCCCATGTGATGTAGACGTCATCATTTTCTATGCTGCTTTGTGGCTCATGTTTCCAGTGTTTTTCAGCCACTTCAATACCATAATGTTTGCACAATCCCCAGTGCAACAGTCTTGCCACATTATTATGCCTTTCAGTATACAGTCCTTCTGTCATTATTATGTCACAACCAGCAAAAACGTGTGCAACTGTTTCATATTCAGTTTTACAAAACATACATTTAGCTGTTTCTCCCGCATGTTCAATGGACTTTATAAACCAGCGTGTACGTAGCTCACTATCTTGGGCCACCAATATTAACCTTTCATCTCTTGGTTTGAATTCTCCTCTCCTTAACCATCCCTGCGGTCATTCCTGATCAACATGAGGTTCTTCCAGAAGTTTTCTATACTTGCAACTATATTTATGCATTTTCCACATTTCTTGCCTTCTCATCTGGTCCTTCACCTTATATTCTTTCTTCTGTTTTTTGGCACATTCAGTTGCTGCCTGATTTTTATCTACTTCTGGTTTGATTTCCACTCCTGCTTGACTCCGATATGCTTCTGCTAGATTAAGCAGAGAAGTCATCTTAGATTTACTCTCCTCATGTTTCAAAGCTTTCATTATGTTTGGGTCTTGTGAGGTCAGCAGATATGTGTGGGGTCCCACATCTATACATATAACCAATTTCAAGGAGGCCCATCCCTCCTTTGGAAAAGGGAATATATAATCTTGGTATCCAGTGATTTTTATAAATTAATTGGTGAGCATGAAGCATCCTTCTTGTTTTCCTAACTAATCAACACATTTTGGGGCCAGTCAGTCACACCAAATCTGTTACTTAGGACAGGAAGATCAAACTGGTTTATAGCTTGGATTTTGTTCCTGGATGTCAACGCTGTTTTCAGGATTAATTTAAGTCTTCTAAAGTATTCCTTACTAAGTTTTATTCACATTTGTTCACAATTTATTGTTGATCCTTCATCAGTTCCCAAATATTTATACACTTCCTCTTGTTCAAGTTCTTTTATATCACATTTTTGTCCCAAACTGATGTTTTCTTGGTGTTGGAGTTTTCCTGCTTTAAAGGTTGCTTTTGCACATTTATCAACACCAAATTACATTCTTTTATTATCTGAAAAAGTTTTGAAAACTTGCAGTTGTGCTTTCAGTTCCTCATCTGATGAGCTATACAGTTTTAAATCATCAGCAAAGAGAAGATGAGAAGTCTTTACACTTTTTTGTTTTCTAGGAGCCAAATTATAGCCATGGCCTAAGCTGTTAAGTAGACAGCGTCATGGGTTAAAGGCAAGACAGAATAACAGCGGTGACAGAGAGTCACCCTGGAATATCCCCCTTTGAATTTTTATCCCTGGAATAATAATTTTCCCTTTATGAAGGCTTAATTGCAAAGTGGTCTGCCACTGTTTCATGGTCACTGTTATGTAGTTGATCAGTGTAGGGTGTATCTTATACATTTATCCATGAATGTGGGATACTATCAAATTCTTTTTTGTAGTCAGTCCATGCCATACTTAGATTTTTCCCATTTTTACAGTTCTCCACTATGACTTTATTTAGCCGCAAATTATCCTTTGTTCCATATCACTTTCTTTTACTGCCCTTTTGTTCGACTGCCATAATTGAGTTTTCTTCTAACTGACTATAAACTCTGTTGGTGTCAATTCCCATGCATAGTTTATACATCGTTGGAAGTCAAGTTATTGGTTTGTAATTTTTAGAATAGCTTGCAAGTCCACTCTTAAGTAAGAGTATTGTTTTTCCTGCTGTTAACCAGTGTGGTGTCTGTTCGGGGTGCGCATATAAATGTTTAGCTTGTGTGATGTCATTGCATGTCACACATCCACATCACATACTTGAACACAATCTGTGTTATCTCTGGCATGGAATGTATTCTTTAACATCTAGATCCTGTTTATCCTGTCTTAGTGAAGTGCGTACTTATTGATTTAGTACACAACCACTTTATTCTTTTGCTGCAACAGTGCTGCTTGACAATGTACTTAGTTGCATGCAGGGTTAGGGGTTCTAATCTACACCCTGTTTTTCTGCTCATGCATTTCCCTGACTGGATTTCATTAGCCTTGCTGTTGCATGACTTACCCTTGCACTGTCAACAGCCAAGTGGATGATGATGTTTGATATCCACTATGTATTGGAATGATAGCACTCCCCATTTAGTGTTCTCTGATACACGCCTATCAGTCATACTCCTTTTGGTATGACTGTCACACAGTTTGCAACATCTCAGCACTACTTTGTATATTAGTACATAATGTATTCTTGAAGTGCACCACGGCTGGTATGCATCTCTATCCTGTTTGTTACCTTTCATTCACCTGTGTCGTACAATCTATATACTTGCTGTCTGTGTACCTTACCTGTCCTTTATGTATATTACCAACCTTTGTCATCAAGTCTTTTGATAATTGTTATATGTTTTACCACACTTTTCCCTACCTCCTCTTTCTGTGTCTTTTTCATACCTTCTATGCTCCAAAAAACAAAAAAGAAAATGGAGACTATTCCCATCAAAAAAACTGTTCATGCCCATCTGACTCTCCATCTGGCCTTTCTATTCTATCATTCCCATCCCTCTTGTGTGCCCCTCTTCTTCACCCTCAGCCCACATCTTTTCTATCAACAAAGAAAAATAAATAGTGCTAGTGAATAAAGGCCAGTCTATTCCACAAATGCACAACAAAGTAAAAAACAGATATCCGACCACCACAGCTGAATGCATATAAAATTCTTTAATGACTGCACATATAAAAGTGAAAAAGAGCATAAAATATCGGTAAGCGCTTTCATGGCATATAGCCGCTTCATCAGACCATATAACATTAAAAACTCCAGCTCATCCATAAAAACAGGAGAGAACCAATCACATCTAAGGACTGGAACATGTGGTGATGCACATTTGTCTTAGGCCAGTGTTTTCCAAATGTTACTGACATGTTCTCTTGAGTCTGTATACTTTCCATACATGTACATTGTAATGCACATATATCATTTTATGTATGAACTTTCCTTGTAATAAGATTTTGCTGTACCTGAGTGCAGTTGTGCGCTGATGTCACAGGTTGTTTGTTGTGTCTGCATTGCATTGAATTATGCTCATTTGACCAGAAAATATTTGAATATAATTTGGCTTGCTGCAAATCTTGAGCAGAATTCAGCATAAGTTTATGGAGTCCAGACCTAACTCAGTGGTTGTTGTACTATGGACTATTCTTCACCTACTTTAATGTACAACAGTCTTAGTATGATACATCAAGTATCACATGCATGCAGAAATAATATCGCCTCACCCTCCAACACCAGCTCTAGCATACACAGTCAGACATTATCTGTCATTTGTCATGCTGACCTCTCGTGATCACTTCTGTATTGGCAGTGCAGTGTCTTAATGAACTACAACATCAACAAAACATATAGCAGAGAGATAATAGTAACATTAATGTACATGGGGGGGGGGCTGCTACATTTTAACCCCTTCCTGCAACTGACACAGCTCCTGTTTATTTTACAGTAGGTTATTGTACCTTTGCCTACACTGTTCTGCTCTTCTGGGGATATCAGTTTTGGAAGAAAGATTGGCAGTTAGGTCATGCCAAATATAATGTTTTACTAAATTGTTCTTTATATTCCAGCAGCAATTTGTCTTCCAAATCTTTATGTAAATAGCATAAAAATACAAATGTCTTCACTTTAGAACCAATAATACAGGGTGCAAATGCAATTGTGACAAAATAGGGCTGACATGTGAATCAGTCCGATGCATAATCCTTTACCAAATCCCATGAAACACATGCTGTTAGGTGTGTGGAACAGATTGCACAGTTGTACACTAATATCAGTGCTATCACCTAGTTCCCAAACATGTCTGCTGCACAAGGATTAAAATGGGTACATGTTGCTCTGCAGCCCTTTAGCTGCAGACTCATTGGGGTTGGGAGGGTGGCTTAATGGCTAAAGTGTTTACCTTACAAACATAAGGTGTAGGGTTTGCGTCTCACAAAGGATAATTGGCTAAACTTAAACTGGCTCGCAAGGGCAGTTAGCTTAGTACTAAACTATGAACCTGAACCTATGAATTCAGAGTTTGATTATATGAGCCTTATCAAGTATAAATAGTACTACACAGAAAATGAAGAATCAGCAACCTTGCTAGATAACTATCCACACAGACTTTTGGAAGCAAGCTGGTCACTTCTTAGCTCTGTTTCCACAGATTGAGTCATTTCATGCCTAACTACAGTAAGTGTTGCCTTACTATACTTTTGCTATTAGTTAGCATTATATTTTTGTGATGCAGTGACTTTTGTATTTAAAACTGCACAATACTATGTTAGTTTTATTATTAGGCTACTCTACCAACTTGCAGAATATTAATGGCTTTCCTAGTATCCATACTGTTGATAATATCAGTCCCTTTACCTATGGTGTTCAATAATTGAAATATATTGACTGTCACATATTGTTCAGTAAATGGGCAAGACAAGAAGGAAGAGTGAATTTCATAGCACATACTGAGACATGCCTTCTGCCGCCTACATTTTGTAGACTGTGCAATGGAAAGTGGTAAACAATGTCAGTAGGAAAGTCTTAAAACTGCAGAAAATGTAGGCCTCCTGCAGAGCCTGAAGTATCATAGTCTTACATTAATAAACAAGGATAGTGCCATCTGAGAGTAGTGTGACCAACTGTGGCAGATGTAGCTGTGACATCACTGCAGCTGATGGCTATGATAGGACTTCCCCTGTACTGCCACTGCAAGGTCACTGGAAAGTTTAAGCATTTATATAAAAAGGCACAGGATATCACTGCAGCACAGAAAGGCACAAATGGAGATGTCACCGTTATTAGGCAACTCAGAAACACAGAGGCCTATCTATTATCCCTGTTATTAGGGACTGATAGTTCAAGAACCATTCCTGGTGGTAGCCTTGCTATTGGTGTAGGGGGTAGACATTAGATCTCAGATCTCCCAGTGTGATCAGTTTTATCTGTTTTACTCTTACCGGTGTTTCAAAGTGATATTTAACACAGCTATGCCCTATCTGTTTTAGTGTGTCTTGTACCCAATGTTTCTTTCCTAGGACCCTCACGGTTCAGGCCTTTCTAAGACCCTCAGGGCTACAAGCTGAGTTTGCCTATGGCCTGGGTAGGCACATATGGCTGTACTGCTCACTTTATTTTTGACTTTGCATTGCAACCGATTTTTATCACAGCTTTATTACAACTTCAGAAAGGGTGGCACCTTATCAATTATTGTTAATATTGGCATTCTTTCACAGATACCACTATAGCTGAAGATGCTACTGTTAATTTTAGTAGCAAGGATTCAGGGTATATGGATGCCTGTATCTTCATGCCAGCTACTCAGAGTATGAGCTTAGTACACTTGGCTGAAAACCTCAGCATGTCACAGAGTGATTCACAAAAGGGAGAACAATTATAATATGACTGAGGTGCCTGAGACACATACGGGTTGTCCATCTCTATCATCTTTGTAGTCACTACTGTCATTCGCATCCCCTGACAAAAGTGACTGTGGTGCTGGGATCTGGAAAGCACTGGGCTGGATGCCTACAGCAATAGCCTGGACAGTCTACTTTCAGACAACTGTTCTGTGTTACATTGCACAAACAGTAAAGATTTTTCCCACCTTGAAAGGTATTATGGCAGTGCCACCTTCAGAGGTGTCAAGTCATTGGAAATGGTATTTGAGTATCTCAAAGGCAAGTTCCACAACCATACACAAGTGACCATAGGCAGGACTGGAGTAATGTTCTGCTATGGTTTGCATAAGTCACACAGGAATCACTGGATATAGTTCAAGGGGGAAACCAGCATCAACTCTAAAAAAAAAATTGTGGGACTTATTGACACCTTATATATACAGAGACAGCATTGTCTATTACTAGGTAGTATGTTTACCATACTTACCAATAGGAGTTCCTTCGGGGAAACCTCCTTGCTGGAAGCAGTAGAGGGCATATATATATATATATATATATATATATATATATATATATATATATATGCCAAACACTGCAGTCATGTACAATACAGTTGTATATACTGCAGTCATGTACACTGCAATCATATACACTGCAGTCATGTATACACTGCAGTCATTTACATGGCAATCATATACACTGCAGTCATGTATACGCTGCAGTCATGTGTACCTCAGTCGTATACACTGCAGTCATGTATACACTGCAGTCATGTACACTGCAATGATTTAAACTGTAGTCATGCACACTGCAGTCATATACACTGCAGTCATGTACACTGCAATCGTATACACTGCAGTCAGGTATACGCTGCAGTCATGTACACTGCAGTCATTTAAACTGCAGTCATGTACACTGCAATTGTATACACTGCAGTCATGTACACTGCAGTTGTATAACTGCAGTCATGTACACTGCAATCATATACATTGTAGTCATATATACACTGTAGTCATGTACACTGCAATCATATACACTGCAGTCATGTACACTGCAATTATTTAAACTGCAGTCATGTACACTGCACTCATGTATACTGCAGTCATGTATACACTGCAGTCATGTACACTGCAATTGTACATAATGCAGACATGTATACACTGCAGTCATATACACTGCAATGATTTAAACTGCAGTCATGTACATTGCAATCATATACACTGCAGTCATGTATACACTGCAGTCATGTACACTGTAATCATATACACTGCAGTCATGTATATACTGCACTCATGTATACTGCAGTCATGTACACTGCAATCATATGCACTGCAGTCATGTATGCACTGCAGTCATGTACACTGCAGTCGTATTCACTGTAGTCATGTATATATTGCAGTCATGTACACTGCAACCATATACACTGTATTCATGTATACACTGCAGTCATGTACACTGCAATTGTATACACTGTAGTCATGTACACTGGAATCATTTAACCTGCAGTCATGTACACTGTGATTGTATACACTACAGTCATGTACACTGCAACTGTATACAATGCAGTCATGTATACACTGCAATCAATTAAACTGCAGTCATGTACACTGCAATCATTTACACTGCAGTCATGTACTGCCAGTACATCACACAAAAACAATGGTTATGGTACTAGCTGCACTACAAAATAAACAACTTGGTAGTTCAAAAAGTGGGTAGTCCTTCCTGTTTCAATACCTCGTCTGGACAGTGCAATGCCTTAATAGCAAAATATGTACAATAGGGGGCACCTAGAACTGCAGGATGAAGTATGACATTGTGAAAGCCATGCACACTGGTATCTCCCTGTCCTGTGCAAAGGACTGAGAGACAACCCCAGGGGTGACACTGTTGGTCTCTAAAAAGCCCCTGTGGCTAGAATAGTTAAAGTAACACATACCTTGATGTCCAGTGGAAGAGAAGAGCCATGCAGTTCCTGAGGTTAAAATATGTGACTGAAGCATAACAGATGCTGCAGAAAATATCTTTCCCAACCTGGCATTCAGCCATGGTTTTCTGGTCTTTCAAGTCACAGAAATCATGTGTTGTCACAATTGTAAACATCACCATAGTGTTTATTTATTCAACATGTATCCTTGTATTGCCTGATGTATTTATTTATTCACTTTTTTTATATCAGGAAAATCTTCCTGAGCATAATTCCATTTCAGTGGAGGCCCAAGGAAAAAAGTGCTACAATTACGAATGACATCAACTGACAAATTACTTCTAACTGACACAATTAGGTAAGCCTAGGTTCAAGGCTATGTACTATACATATGTAAAAAAATTCCTACATACTAATTCAATCAGGTAATCCTAGTTTCATCTAGGACAGAGTATTTATAGACAAGAAGATATAGATGTTACAAAATACAGAAAAAAGAAACAAGAGACATATGTAGCAGAGAATTACATATGTCCACTTAAACAAAACTCTTTTGTGTTATTAGATATTAAGTTTTGAATTTAATGTCCATGAGCAGAAATGTATTGATATGCACTTGAGTTATAGCTTACAGGTCTAATAACAATTATTCAGAGATGGTGAGAAGAAGCATGGATAAAGCCATTTGCTATTCCAGCAGCTTTCAAATTACTAAAAGTGTAGGTTTGCTGTAATTAATTTATTGATTTATTTCCATATGTTAACTAGGATAGTTTGATTGGCATACAAAGATGCCCTTTTTCAGCAGAGGCCCAGGGAGAAAAGCTCCATTCAAATTAAATACATTGCAATGCAATGTATAAATTGCAATACAACAACAGTCCAAAATAAAGCAAAAGTATATAAAGAAAAAATAAAATCTATAGTCATTATTATAATAAAACAGATTATTGTTCAGTCTTATCCAATGATTCAGCAGAACAAACAGAGAATGTAAGTAGTGAATAATGAAATTATCTAGTGACATGCTGAGAAAATAAAATCAGAGATAAAATTGAAACGAGGGTGAAGGGAGAGGTGAAAAATAGTGTATTCACTGCAGAAATGAGGAATAATGGTGGAAAAGGAAAGGCATTAGTGGGCAGGGAATAGAGAAAAGCTTAATGGGAGAATGAGAGAAAATATTGTGTTAAAAAGAGATAGGCAGAGGTGGGGGTTACAGCAGAGGCAGAAAATAAATGGTTATTAGTAAGGAAAAGAAAAGGCTGAGATGGACAACACAGAGCTACAGAGGAAGAGGACTGTTGTTTAGGGTTTGGAAGTAGACAAATGAGGGGTGTGTTTTAGGGTTAAGAGAGAAAGGGGTGACTATTGCATGGTATTCAACATTAAAACAAGCAAATGAGAGTGAAATTTAGTGAACTGAGTGGAGAAATGTGTATGGGCATATGGTCATGTCCTTGTCAATGTAAGGTGTTCTTTGAGCAAGCTTTGCAACTTTTAAGCAGTGTTCCAGAATTGGGCAACATAGTTGTATAAGAGAGAATTTCTGTGTGCGTTATTTGAATTTTGGGTCATCACCAGGATTTTGTTGTTTAATCACAGATGTCATGCAGTTTTGTATCACTGTAGCAGTTTTCAAATTGATGGATATTTGCCAGGGAAGTAAAGTATTTCATATGTGATTGTTAGATGGCAATAAGTGAGAGCAATGAGTAGTTTTAGACAATCCATTTTAGGGCTACGTAGTGATAGATTTTATTTAGTTAGTTTGAAGTAAGTTTGTCAATTTTTAAGTCAAACTGATGTAGTTTGGCTAGTTAGGTAGGTTGTAAGTGGGTTAGTACAGAGCATTCAGAAAGCAGGCTGGGCAGTAATAAGGTGCAATCAGTGGCTAGAAGTGTTAGGAGAATAAGCCACACCTTAGCTCTGTAGAGTAATTCAAGTTTAGGAAGTTTTTAAAGCTACCTTTTGGATATAATGGTCACATTTAAGGTTATTGTCTATATCAGTTTTATTTGAGATACTAGTTAATTTTTTATGTTTTTAGATGACATAATGGAGATACTTTCACTGACTTTTTGACTTGTGTGGGAAAAGAATCCCTTCAATTTAATTTTATTTGAATTCGGGAGAAGGTGAGAACATTGCATTGAAGCAATTTTTTTTTTTTTTTTTTTTTATCAAGGAGAATGATTCCTTAGTTATGTACTAGAGTTGGAAGTAGTAATCTGGACAAATTAAAGCAGAGTCATCAGTATATTAAACTACAGTAATGTTTTTGAAGCTCAGTGAATATCATTGATAAAGATGTATAATAATAGTGAACCTACAGTGTGGCTTTGGGTGGGGTGGGGGACTACAGTTATGGGTAGGGTGCAGAACACAGCATTTTCCTATTTTTACACATTGTTCACAGAGGTAGCTTGTGAACTATTGTATTGTGCTACTGTAAAAACTGAATTAAAGTAGGTATTTGAGAAGTAATTAAATATGACATAGTATCAACGTTTTAAATGGGTCTAGAAATAAGAGGTAACCATTTTGCCTTGACTGCAACATTGGTACACAGTATTTAGGAATGCTAGTAGGGCAATCTTTGTACTACAGAATGATCTATAGCCATGTTGTGTTGCTTTTCACTAGGTAGTTGAATACATGATGAAGCATACATTTTTCAAGCACTTTAAAAAGAGGAGAAAGTATAGCTATGGGTGTGAAGTTCAGCAGTTTTGGTGATGTACCTTCCTTATGCATGAGGATGATATAAAGTTGCTTCGTTATGGTGGAGACATAGGATTCTTTTATAGACCAGTTTATGAAGACTGGATACAACTGCATCTGCAGTCATTTTGAGGGATTCTGCCAGTAGATTGTCAGCAGCCAGTGTAAATGGCTTCAGTTTTGAGAGGCATTTCTTAATTGTATTGAATGACACAGCTTAGGGGAAGAGAGAACAAGTATAAGTTATTATTTGTTGGTGCTGGTGAACTGTTTTGTGGTTCTCGTAACGTTCTTAGGGGGGAGGATGCAGCAGTTAAATGAGCTGGTGATTTGTCTTTTAATTCTTGTGACTTTAAGAGCGTGGGGGCTACACTAATACAATGGTTATTGAACTTGGAAGCAACATCAGAACCAGAAGGGAGAGGGTTTGTTTGAGCTTTTTCCCTTGACTTTAGGCAATGGCTTAATGTAGCCCAAAAGAGGTTTGGGATTTTTGTTATGGGATTATTGTAAGCTAATAAAGATTTTTTTTTCTGGTCTAAACTGATATGTTATAAGTAAATGAGTCTGAGTCTAATGAATCAGTCTTGCTGTGCAGCCAGAATGATCTGCAGGTTGATATTATTCCACATGTTGCACCAATTTACACTCACTTATTAATGCAGATCAGTCTTGTTCCAGACCATTCCTGAACTGCCACACTTGTGCTCACTCATAGGCATGTTTTTCCTCCTTCTTTACATGTCTGCGTATTGCACAGCTATTATCTACACAGACCTTGTCTTTAAATCAGCATCTGCAAACATTGCCAATGTGTCTTGAGTACTATGTATACTGTTTATGAATCCTACTCAGCAACTACAGAGGTACTCAAGTAAGCCTGTAAAAGTTTCTACCATTCAAAGGCTACAGCAGGAGAACAGTGAAAAAATGGCTCGGCAATATGCTGTCGTATTATGGGACACATAGTGCAAGAGGCAATACTGGATGAAAAACAAAACCAAATCAATATGGCAGCAGTATGATATTCTGACATTCCTTCTTATAGGTTCATAGGTTCATAGGTTCATACTAGGCTATCTGCCCTAGGGCATTTATAAGCCTAGCCAGAATGTGTTTGGCTTTCGCCACCCATTTTAAATTAATTTTGCTATGCCCTTTTTTGAGGTTAGTATACTGTGCCTCTGTCTAACAGTGACACAGAAGTGATACCCAGGTTAAACCTACGATCTCCCATCCACTCATCAAGATTCCTCTTGAAGAGCGTCAATGAGGGACTCTGCCTAACCTGGACTGGGATTTTATTCCAGAGTGAAGGGAGCCTCTGGGTTATGAATCTGTCCCTCCAGCATGTCCTATTTATTTCAGTGCTGAGGTTCAAGTCTCACGAGCGCGTAGCTCGATGGGATTTGGATTTTCTGAGGTGCAGCATGTCCATTAATTCCAGGTTGGACATGGCTTTATACGTCAGGCACAGATCGCCCCTGAACAGGCGGTATGCCACTGAGTAGAGCTGGAGTTTCTTTAACCGGGCAGCATATGGCATCTGTTTGAGCCCTTTGATCCTCTTGGTGAGGTACTTTTGGGGTCTTTCCAGTTACTGCAGGTGTCTGGTAAGGTACATCCCAAAAGGGGCATTGTACTCAATTATGGGCCTGATAAGGGATGAGTAAAGAGGCACGATGACCTCCCCTGATCTAGATGTGAATCACTTCATGATTAGGTGGGCTATATAAAATGTTTTTCTAACCACTTTGGCCACGTGGTTGTCAAATGAGAGACTGCTATCAACTTGGGTCCCCAGGTCCCTAATTACTTCTTCTGTACTTAATGGATTACCATCTATGTGGTAATTTGTGGGCACTTTGTTTTTGCCAAAGGGGATGACTATACACTTTTTGGCGTTTAGCTTGAGGCCATGGCTCTGGCACCAGTTGTCTGTTTCTATGAGGCCCTTTTGGAGGATGCTTGTGTCGGCTGGAGAGTCTATTATGGCGCCCAGTTTGCAGTCATCTGCGAACTTGTTCAGCCACAGTCCTTCTGTGTTGGCCTGTACCTCTGAGAAATATATACCAAACAAGAGAGGTCCCAGGACTGAGCCTTGTGGGATGCCACTTGTAACTGGTTTGGTGTCTGACATGGCTCCAGCAATTCTAACCATGTGGGTTCTGTCCTTGAGCCAGTTTGCAACCCATCTAGTGACATAGGGGTTTATATTTAAGCTGGTGAGCTTATCTATAATGCCCGAGTGGGGTATTGTATCGAAGGCTTTTGCAAGGTCCATGTAGGCTGTGTGGACCACCTTCCCCTCATCAATGGCCTTGGTGACTGTTTCAAAGAAATCGACCATGTTTAAGAGGCAGGATCTGCCCTTAACAAAGCCAAACTGGGTAGAATCCAGTGTCTGTAGGTCCCCAATATCTTTATTTATGAGGTCCATGATGATCCTTTCCATAGCTTTGCAGACCAAGATAGTCAGGCTTATGGGGCGATAGTTTCCGGGATCCGTTGAGGCACCACCTTTGTGGAGAGGGACCACTGTTGCTGTACGCCACTCTTTGGGTACATATCCTGTAGTAAGGCTGAGATTGAACAGTAGTTTTATGTTTGGGTTTAGCTCTTCTTGGAGTTCATGTAGGACGCAGCCCGGGACACCGTCTGGTCCCATTGATGCTGTGTTTTTTGCTTTGGAGAGGGCGGCTCTTACCTGAGCATCTGAGATGTCAAGGGGGCAGCACTCTGCTGGGATAGATATTTGCCCTTTTGGTGGGGGGGGGGAGAAGTTTACGCTGAATCTGTCAGCTAGAATGTTGGCAATGTCTGTGGGTTTGGTGTATTTTTTGTCATTTTGCACTAATTCTGAGCATATCTGGGAATTCCCACCCAGATTCCTAACATAACTAAAGAAAGCCTTGTGATTATCCTTAGTGTCCTGTGCAATTTTTCTCTCGAAGCTGGCCTTAGACGATTTTATGAGTGCCCGTAGTTTTTTGCTAATACTGATCAGAGATGCCTTCCCTTTTTGGGATTTTGCTATATCATTTAGTAGCTTCTTCCTTCTATTGTATAGTTTGTTTATGGCTGGGGTCCACCAGACAGGACGTCTGCCTTTGGAGGATTGGGTCTTGGTTTTATTTGGGATTGCATGATCCATGCATTCCTGAAGGTGTTCATAGAATGCATTTATAAAGGATTCTGCGGTCTGGGCCGTATTTTCCACAGGCCCGGGGGCTTTGAAGGATTCCACCTCGGTTTTGAGGAGTGTGAAATTTGCTTTAGAGAAGTTTTACACTGTGGTTTTCTGGGCAGGAGGTGGGGTTGGGATGTGAATATCCAGTGAGATTAGTTTATGGTCTGATCTTACCAGTGAGGGATACACTTCTGGTCTGGAGCATAGAGTCCCCATGTTGGTGATGATCAGGTCCAGTATGTTTTCCCCTCTTGTGGGAGTGGTAACAAGTTGTTCCATAGCATTTGAGTTTATAAATTCTAGGAACCTTTGGGCTAGGGTGTTGGAGCTAGAGTAATGCTCCAAGTCTATGTTTGGGTAGTTGAAGTCGCCCAATATAATGGTGTTTGGAGAGACCTTCATATTTTCCAGTGTTCTCAGGAAGGCCGAGTGGGGTTCCTGGGTTTGGGAGGGTGGTCTGTAGCAGGCTATAAACTGGAAGGCAGTTTTACCCACTGTTAGTTGCACATGGATAGTCTCTGATGCTTCGTGCTGTGCCACCAACCTGGAGGTGTGGGTATCTTTGTGAATATTGATACTCCCTCCTTTTGTTGTTCGGTCCAAGTTTTGGGGCCGAAAAGCATGGTATGAGGTATAACCTGGTAGTGCTGGGGTGCTCTCGGGAGCCTTGAACCAGGTTTCTGTTACTGCACAGATATCGATGTTCTCCATGCTAAGGAGAGTTTCGAGTGCATGCATCTTGAGGTTTAGACTTCTGGCGTTGAGTAGCATTGCTCTTAGTTTCTTATCCCTTGTGATACCTATGGAGGTGGGTTTGTCTTTTGAGCCTTGCCTAAAAAAGGCACTATAGGGGTAGCAAGAGCCTTTGCCAATATCCGAAAGCTCAGGGGTGACAGGTGCAAGCCGTCCCTAGTGAAGCATCGTGGCTTGTTGAGCATGTCATCCCAGGCTGACAGGCACTGGATCCCCTTTGAATGACACCAATACTTAAGCCAATTGTTGAAATTGATCATCTTGTCTTCATATTGTGGCATCATTCTTGGTGAGGGTAAGATGCTACTCAAGGTCAGGTTCATACAGGCCTGGGCCACATGTGCAGAGAGCTCCTCTATGTCTCTTTTCATGTAGTCCAGGGAGGTACGTCTCAGGTCATTCACACCAGCATGGACAATGACTGAGTCATATTTGTACTTGCCTTGGAGTGACCTGAGTACTTGTGTTATGTGGCAGATCCTAGCGCCTGACAGGCAGCTCACCATGACCTTCTCCTTGTTCAGCCTGGTGAGTGGGACGTCAGTGTGCCTGACGATAGAGTCACTTATTACAAGTGTATCAGGTGTGTTGTTTAGCCTTAACGGCAGTGACTGTTCGGCACACTGGCTTTGTGAGCTATGTGTTGCACGTGTTTTGTTTTGGGGTAGCGGTTGCTTGGGTGTCTGCTTTGGAGGTCTCTGCTGCTTAGGCAGATTTTTATTTAGAGCCTCCGAGTATGGTTTTGTGTGTTTATGTGTTTGGTTTGCTGTCGTGGTAGGTCTATGTAAGACTGGAATTGTAGTGAGTGTGGTTTCCTTCTCCTCCAGAAGCTACCATGTGACCTAGACAGTTTAAGTCCAGAAAGAGCAAAGAATATCTCAGATAAAAGTATAATGTAATAATTCACAACTTAATGATGCAATAAACAACCCTTTTAATTTCACAATGATCCATAAAGGTGCCACATTTTGTTGAGATGTGTTTAGTCTTCTGATTTTATAGGACTTACTATGCAGAACTTTCTGTCGAGTGCCATAGAATCTTTCTTATACTAAACTGACTTGTAAGTCAGTTGCAGGTTTTGGGAATCAAACTCTGGTCAACAGGGTGTAGCTCATTTGTAGTTTATTGCTTCAGATTGGTAGGTTATACTACCACTATCCAAATTTCATTACAATCCTAACTGGTTCTCCAGCTACCTAGGAAAAGGTCATAAAATGGGAGACTAGAGCTGTCAAACTCTTCTCTTCTGACTCTTCATCTTGGTGTTTTTCAGGGGTCAGTGTTTAGTCCCTCTCTTTATGGTTTTAATCACCACATGAAGAAAATCTGTGGGAAAGCAAAATTAGTTCACTGTGCCAACAACTGTGTCTTGATGTGCTCTGCCAAATCTAAAATGGATGCAGGCCTCTCAACTGTCCATATTTTTGGTTTGTTCCTTGTGAAATTTGTGGTTTTCTAGCAAATCACTGAGGATAGATGTGAATAAATAATTACCTAAACTACATTTCAGACTTCATGTCCTTCAGAAAATGCATGCTAACACAAATCCTGTTATACTATCTTCTACGCTTATAAGAGTAGTATTTAAAGTGTATCCCTATTTTGGTTCTTTGTTCCCCCACTATTTTAAGTTTTGTCCAGATTTCTTGCACTAAGAGGTTGAAAGGTATGAATGAATGTTAAATATTTTCCTGCAGTTTAGTACCAATCATTTCCAAGACTAGGAAAGCTCCTCAAATCTATATTTAAATGCTCATTAGACAAACTGCTTACCTTTGTTTCTGACAGAGCCTAATATAGATATACTTTTAAAGACATCATCTGATGAGATTGATACTCCCCTTGTAGACTTTAGTAAGAGCTTAGGTCTCATCATAGATAAATAATTAAAGGATTACCTTCAGATTATATCTGCAGTCTGTGAAACACATCTAAGGTTAGAGCACTTCAAACACTTTAATGTGCTGTACAGTCTCCAAAGCGATGCACTTCCTGATACCTACTGTCCTACACTCATCCCACATTTTCACAAATCTGCATACTGCTATTACTCACAAACTAAAGCCGATTACTATTAAATGGGTAGATTTACTAATGGTCAACACTCTAGTCTCCACTGTTGTGAAACAGTATACAGAGTTGACTGGCTAGCCATTTCAGCTATCTATCTATCCATTTATTTATTTATTTGTTTATCATTTGTTAATAGGGTAAGTAGACTGGGTCAAAAAATCTTTCTCAGCCATGACCCAGTCTGTAAGACAAAGACAGTATTGTTAACAGCATTTACAGATTGTAAGTTTATAAGAGATGTGTTCACAGCAGAATTTAGCAAAAATAACAGACAACATGTAAAATCATTATTGGGACAACATTATATACATGTACCATCAAATATATTGATTACATTATCGAGAAATATTTGCATTGAGAAGGGCAAACAAAAAGGTTATTATTTGGGTTATCCAGTATCACTGAAGTGGGAGCATTTTTACCCTTTCATTAGATGAAACCTCCATTTTTTTTCTTTAACAGTGGAAAATTATCAGATGAGGTTATTTCAGAAGGTAAAGAGTTCCAAGAGGCTGGATGAATATATAGAACAATTTCTCACAAATGGAAAAAGAAAGTTGTGCCCTAGGAAGCGTAATGCTGTATTGGTTTCTAAGAGAAGAGGTAGGGTTTTAGAAAGTTAGAAGAGTACAACAGTTTCCATTAATCATTTTAAAAGTTAAAAGATTTAGAGGGGACATGGCTCTGATTGCAGTAGGTAGCCATTTTGCATTTTAATGGTAAAATAGTGATACTCCCTGTGACAATGTGAGGTATTGCCAGTTATGCCAGAAGAAGTAGGGCAGTGGATGTGTAACATATGCCAACACAGGTGGAATTTTGTAAATAATTATATGTTATTTGAATAGCAAACTGATTTGTACAGGTGCTTGTGTTGAAAATGTATTTGTGCAGTTGTGTGTGTTAAAAATGTATCAACAATCTGTCCTGCTGGACAGAGGAAGAAATGTGCATGTATTATTGTAACTGTTGAAGTGTATATTTTCTAACAGAGGATACTGGAAGAGAAGAGGTTAATTTCAATCCACCTCACTTTGGAAGATAGTAAGAAACTATATTACTTAATTTATGCCATAAAGATTGTATCTTACACTTCTCAATGCAGGCAAAGACAAAATGTCTGTACTAGGAAGCTTCCTGTATTGTCACTGGGGTGAACTAATTGCTACTCTGAAAGGGTGGATGTTTGAAATTGTTTTATGACTTCCAGAAGCTGCAGCAGATCTTAGTAAGACTCAGTGTGTGTATTATCCTAGCAGTTTCTAGCAATGGGGGGGGGGGGGGGTTGCATGGGAGCCAGAAGTCATATGACCAGATATATGTGATGTCATTCTGTAATCCATTACTAAAAATAATGTTTAATACTAGGTGAGGCTGAAGTCTCAGAAAACTCTGTTTTTGTAACCTGACAAAGAAGGATCACTTACCTACTTCTTGCCTTGCTCTAGTAAGTAACCAGGGAATAATAATTCTTTAGATCATTCAGGAAAATATAGTGAGATTAGTTAAATATTTTTCTGTAACTGTGTGAACCTGTCCACCTGTGTGATTTTTAAGTACATGCAGAACAACACAAGCAGAACAATCATGTCTCACTTCCATTATGCTAACTGCAACAATCATATCTGTCACCTACAGGGTGTACTGGAGATAATATTATGCTGCAGTGCATGCACAGGAGTACACACACACACACACACACACACACACACACACACACACACACACACACACACACACACACACACACACACACACACACACACACACACACACACACACACACACACACACACACACACACACACACACACACACACACACACAGAGTTTCAGAGTTTTAAGAAATTGCACCCCTGCCCATATGGAGCAATGTTTGCAGTAATGACAGCATGACAGCATGAAATAATAGTAGTTACCGCATGTGTAATTTGGTAATATGTGTCATACAGGAACAGTAACATAATGCCAAATTTGACATGTGCCATCTACATTATGATGTGTGTCAGAAAAGCATGACAGCAATATGCAATGTCTGCACAACTGTGCCTGTACTGTAAATAGCTGAATATGAAAAATGGTTTACTATCAAAATTTCAAGTGCACTTCATCATTCATTCACACCGTCAAACTATGTATGCGAAATCCGTACTGCTGTTTAGTTTGAATGCCGAATAAATGTCGAACAGTGACATTTTCGACCGCTCCACACCTGAAAACACTTGCTACCATGAGTCAAGAAGGGGGTGAGATTTTATGGTCCAGAATATCAGTGTTCAACGTTTCCGCATTCAGAGTTCAGACTTTGCATATGTGGCTTCGGTGATGTGTCGCTCAAAATTTTGATATTAAACCATGAAAAACATCATGGTGGCAGCATTACAAAAGTGGATCACACAGATAATACTTATGGTCCTGACGGCCACAATGATGGGGTAGAATATCACAAAAGATCTCTCTAGTGATGTCCTGGAAGGAGTTATGCATGGCCCGTGCCATGACCTGAAAGAAGTTGCCCATCAGGTCCCTTATCTGCATCTAGAAGACATCTGTTTCTATGTCCCAGATCTGGTCCTGAAAACTGTCTCCCTGTCATGGAGGTGGACATCTTCTATGATGAACATAAGGAACTATGGATCATGCAGGTCTTGGTTTGTCATCATCATCATGGCCCCCCGTCATGGTCATCATCCTGGCCTTCAAAGTCAAAATTGCCTGGCAGTAGTCTGCCATGTCGTCTAGAGTACTATTGGTGAGCCGTCATGGGTCCCACCCACGGTAAAAGTCCAACATAAGAGAAAAAAATATTATGCTTACATAATAGGTAATCACCAAAAATAAATGATTACTTATCATATTATATAAACTTACACAAGCTACATATAGTAACTGTTATGTTTATGATATTAAAATACTGTATAATCTTGAATTCAATCTAAATTAATGCATAAAATCTTGTGTAATATGTATCACAGTCATATGCAAAACAAGTCTTTAATAAAATGCAATCAGATGTGCATTTACATAATGGAAGAGTATATGGTATGAAATTAACATCATAAAAATATATGAGATAGGACATGTGAACTATTTGTTCAAGCTATATCACAATACAGTACATTTGCCATTACAACATAATTGTCAGAAGATATGGCCCATAGTGTTTATTTATATATTGTATAACAAAAGACACAAAGTTGCGATAATAACAAGTGTACTGTCATGATTATGCAACATTCACAATGTCCTTATATCTATACATTGATGATATGAATAGAAGGACATGTATGGGCCAGTGCCCTTTATACATTGTCAATATGTTACTGCAGTACATTGCATCACATGCAATACCCAGTTTATCAGACAACATTGTGTTATTATTTGTTAATTTGCTGACAAATCAGCCATGAGTATGCATCCAAAACACACATGTGCACAGCACACAGACATATATATCATTACATCTTAATACAAGTATACCATGCCACTCTGGTATGCAACAGTGATGTGATGATCCATTTCAAATTACTTAGTACAGTGTATGTTAACAGTGACACTGACAGCATACTTTTGGGAATGTGGCCTCTGGTATAACCTGGTTGCTACATAGATGTTACATCGATATCAATCACATACTCTGAGAAAAACTTCTTAGTAATACATACCAGTATTCATTACTCAAGGTGTGTCTCACATTTGTATGTTAAGGTATTAATATGACATTTATATTTCCACTATAAAATATCATTATCTGCAAGTAATGTGCTATGTTGACATCCCATGAGTAAAATATTTGTTTCAAAATATATTGCAAGAATAACAAGCAATGATTCACTTAAAAGGTATATTCAAATGAAATGAGCAATCATCATGGTTAATGGGTGATATCATGACATCATATCATTGGAATGGAATCTGACAGCTTAGAACACATGCACAATAACAAGCACAGCGACAGCAAGTGACAGCTAGAATTTATGTGTATGACACAAAAATAACTGTCTCTAAGAAATGTGTCACTGTCACTACTTATGTTAATATTAGGCTTATATATGTACCTGCACAGTTAAAGACTGTAATGATGATCATCATTATACTATGTAACACCTCAGGGGCACAGCAATGACATTAAATGGTACGTAATTCTGCTTTAACAAACCATCACAGTGCAGCTATACAGCATTGCAAGAAATGTGGACTTCAAGTACATGCCAGTAGCAATCTACCAACAGCATTAAGAACATTGAGGCAACAGATATCCATTCAATGGTAGAATAGCTAGGCTATACACACATAACATTCAGTGAAAACCACTGTCAGACATACAAGTTTACCACTTTCTGATGGTCATAAAACACACTATGAGCCACTTATATATGAAACATTTAAGTTAAAATCAGTAAGACAGTTAAACACAAGTGTCTATAATTTAGGCTGTATCAACAAAAATCACAGAAACGTAAGTTACCCAAAGCTTGCTGTTGATAACTCCTAAGACAACAGTGAACTTAAATGTATGCACACATTACTGATATTCATAAAAAATCAATGACTAGCACACTTACCTTGCAGGTGTATTATATGCAGTCTGGCAAAATATTAGCATGCCTAAAGTTCCTAAGACTACATATCTAAAACTGAAATGTTAACTATGTTAGGAGCATTTCTGGAGAAATAAAAGTGGACAGTGAAAACACATACCTCTATCCCTCTACTGCTCCTCAAGCCTGTGTATACTGTCTACACACACTGCACAATTTCAAGCATGGTATTCCCCTGCAAACAGTAAAATGGGAAGAATTACAACAATAGAAGGGTTGTTTCAGGACAATATATACTGAGTGTTATGTACAACCACAAAACAGAAATATAATGAGTATTATGTGTCATCTAGCCTTGACATAAAATGCAATACCGCATTTAGTCATTGCTGTATCACTGCACACAAACTGTAGAACCCGCAATTCAAACCTTCAGCTGTCACCTCTGTTTGCACTGCAACCTGAACCCTACCTGTCTAGTAGGGTCTATCCATCTTGGGTGTGACTGGAAGGATTGATAGAAGTTAAAAAAATTGCCTGTATGAATAGGGAGGGCAGAATTGCATACAATATATATGTACACAGCAAATAGGTATTGCTCTTGAGTTAACCTCCCCTACTACAAATCATTAATTTCACAGTGCTCCCTTCTGTTTAGCATCCTTGCCGGAATCTGAGAGGGGTCTATATTATATTAGCGAATGCACGAAATGGAGAACGCTATATAATTGACCCCAAATCTCCGAAAATAGAAAATGTAAAACACACAGATCAGTGATTTTTTTTCCCATGGAAAAATGATCCACCCCTCTACTTAAATATGCCAAATCCGAGATCGTACCACAGTATAGGAAATGGAAAAGTCCCGAAAACGGCCCAGTAATTTTTTTTCCCTAGGAAAAAAATTGCTGTTCCGTGCTTTCAGAATGTTGCTATTTTGCGTAATCATGTTCGACGAAACAGCATTCACAACTTTAAGCGTTCGCTTAACTAATAGGAACCCATCTGAAAGAGTCCTGAATAAATCTTGTGCCATCCTTGGCAGATAAAATATTTATTTTATACTATTTTGCACTTTAACTGTTTTGTCTGCTGATTTTTTTGCACTTTAAATTGTTTTCAAGTACACTGATATAGTACTGTCTACTTGCTAAGAGCTGCACTTTTGAGAAGCTTTACTGACAGTGTGATTGCGTAATTTGCTACTTTGTTTTCTTGTTGGTACTTAATTGTTGTATTCTTGCAAGTTTGACCTTACTAAAGAGCCCTAATAAAGCACCCTTATTAGTTTGCCTCAAAAAAAGCACCCTTAATTGCCCTCTAACTTCAATACACCACCCCCTTGTAGTCCACCATTCAAAGGACTGAACAGTATGGATATGCAATTTCCTAACTTCTCTGCAACCAACTTGCTGGATATGGGCATCTTAAGACAGTGTAGCAACTGTGTCATGCTTACTGACAACCATTTAATCCTTACCCAATGACACTGGCGACTAAACGCTTGCATACAAGTGCACATCAGGTTATCAAAACTAAGAATATAACACCCACCGCACATTGCACACAACACACACATAGATTTACATATGCTGAGGCACTTAAAAGCAATCTTCCTAAACAACAAAGATTGCCTAGACTGCCCATTGTCAAAGTTATTCCTCAGCAAGCCCAAAAGCACTCAGAAAAATCAACAGCTAACACCACCCATACTGTCATTCTCATTGGAACCCCAAACACCAAGCCCTTAAGGCAAGCAAACACACTTCCCAGGACTGCTGTCACAGGGGACTCCATTGTAACATATACTGATGAACCTCTAACCAGGGTGAACAAGGAGAAGATCACTATTAGTTACTTATCTGAAGCCAGGATCCACCAAATCACTCACACATTCTAGTCATTATGCCACAGGTACCAGTAGGATTCCATAATAGTCCATGTAGGTGTAAATGACCTAAGATGTACCACCCTGGAGTATATGAATTCAGACATTATGGAGCTTTCAGACTGTGTGTCTCAGGCTGGTACAAGTCTAGCATTGAGCAGCTTATTTCATGATCCAACAATTGGCTGCCTTTCTCGTGTCATTCTGAGGGGATCCAATATTTGTCATCTTGGGGAGACATGGTAAACAAACCATGTTGCTTTGCCATGGACTTAGGCAATACCAAATGACAAATCCTCCAACATAGCAAAGTCAACTCAACTGAACCTCAAGGTAATGCTGCTCAATGCCAGGAGCCTAAATAAAAAAAACTTACACTTCCTCCAAGCCCTCCTCACACTCGAGAATATAAACATCTGTGCAGTTACTGAGACATGGTTTAAAGAGGCAGAGTGTACCCCAGCAGTACAAGGTTTCATTTCCTTCCACACTTTAAAACCAGTAGCTGTACAGACAAGGTCTAAAGGAGGAGGTGTCTCGACATATATCAGTAACAAGCATACCTGTAGGGTGGTCAAACAGGATGACATTCTGGAGATTCTCCTCATGCAGATCACCATAGACAAACTTCTCTTCCATATACTAGTCAGCCATAGATCACTCTCCATGTCCCAAGAATCAACCAATGCACATTTGGACCTACTAGATACATTTACTATTGAATCTAATACCCTACGCACAGGAGACTTTAATTACCCCTCTATAGAATGGGAATCCTACATGACCTCTAATCTACAGGCACAGAGATTCCTGGACTTCATAAATACAAATACCTTTGACCAACCAGTGAATACTCCCACCTGAGGCTCCAACATACTAGTTCTCACAAATACGGGAGAATGCTGCACCCCCCCACACACACAAACACACACACACACACACACACAGACACATATATACACACTATCTCTCCCTCTCTGGTAAGGTCTAACCATAAAGTTGTCTCCTTTGAAATCAAAATCAGCTCTCTAATCTAATTAAAACCAATAACAATTAGTAACAATTCGGAGGCAAATTACCTTTTATTAAGTAATGGTTTGTCAAAATTCATTACCTCTACAAACCCAGATAACACAGCAGCCTATGATGAATTGCTCTCAGAAAGTCTGTACAACCATGTCAATGGCTGCATATAGACTTCTATACCTACTAGAAGTAAGCCCAGGACTAGCACCAGAAACAAACCACCCTGGTAGCATCCCAAATTAAACAGGTTATCATACCTCTCAACTGTCCAGATTTTTGGCTCATATTTTTGGTCTGTTCCTCATAAAATTTGTGGTTTTCTGGATTTTTGCAGCAAATCAGTGAAGATCGAATTCACTATATAATGACAGGCATTTGAGTTTCAAATTTCATATCCTTCAGAAAATGCATGGCAAAGCAAGATCTTTTATTCTAGCAATTTTCTAAGTTTATAAGAGCAATATTTAAAATGTATCCCTATTTTTAGGGCTTTACCCCCAATTTTTTTAGTTTTGCCAGATTTTTTTGTGCGAAGAGGTTAACAGCTGTGCAGGATATACAGCAAGAGGGAAAAATATGTCAAACGTCAGGAAGGGTAATTCCCATAAAGATAAAAAAACTCCATCAAACTAAATAGGCAACTAAGAGGGCTAATTAGGTCAAGCAATGACAACTTTGAGGTTAAGACAGCCTCCCATGTGAAGGATAACCATAATACATTCTTCGACTATGTCAGAAACCTCAAGGGCAGCCAACAGCAAGGTGCTAAACTGGTGATTCATGAACATGGTGCCACCTACACCAAGCCTGGTGATATAGCAGACCTGTTAGTGGACAAACTAAGTTCTGACTTTACTCCCCTCTCACCCACAACCATCCCTCAAGAAATACCGTCAAACATAACCCCTCCAAATATAACCTGGGAACATGTACTGGCTGCATTTGCTAAAGCCAGGACCATGCTCAGTGAGCCCTGATAACATTCCAGGATGCCTCCTGAACATCTAAAACATGACTTATCAGGACCTCTGGAATCATTATTTTACTGTAGTCTTAAAACAAGCTTTGTGTCACAAGAATGGAAGATAGTGACAGTCACCCCTTTTCATAAGGGAGAACCTTAAACAGCTCCTGGAAATTACAGACCCATTAGTCTAACAAGTCTTATTTGCAAAGCCATGGAAATAATTATCACTGAATTTATCAACAAGGATGTAGGAGAATTCCAGATACTGGATCCCTCCCAGTTTGGCGTTGTCAAAGGAAGGTCATGCTTACTGAATCTGGCGGACTTCTTTGAAAAGGTCACTAAGGCAATGGATGAGGGGAAATGGTGCAAACTGCCCACCTAGATCTGGCTAAAGCATTTGATACAATACCTCACTTGGCCATTATCAACAAACTTAGAGAACTAGGAATAAAACCCTTTATAACACACTAGATAGTTAGCTGACTCACTTATAGGACCCAGGAGGTTAGAATTGGTGTGGCCACCTCCACAAAGAGGCTGGTCAGTAGTGGGGTCCCCCAGGTCTCCATGCTAGGCTCAATCATCTTTTCATGTCAAAGCCAGTTTTAAATGCTTTTGGCTAACCAAATTTCCAGATGATTGCAAACTTGGAGCAGTCACTGAATCCTCCGAAATTACCATATAGGAAGGTCTAACACAGGCAAGCACTTGGACCCAAAACAATGGCTTATAACTCAATACCAAGAAATGCATTATAGCACCTTTGGGGAAGCCACCAACCCTACGTAACTACGTCATCAATAAAACACCCCTAAAAGTTGATTCAGCAGTCAGTTATCTAGGAATTCATGTAGATAATAACCTAGCCTTCGGCCAACATGTATCCAGGGTAGTAAGAAAATCCTTCTATGTTGCTCAACTTATAAGCAAGGGCTTGGCATTTAGGTCCAGAGAGGTCATCATACCACTGTACTTGTCCCACATCACACCCATCATAGAGTATAATGCCCCCTATGGTATGCACCTGATGCAACACATGTAGCAAGTGGAATGTCCACAAAGGAGCCTTACAAAAAGAATACAAGGACTAAACAAAATGCCCTACACTGATCGCCTCAAAGCCACATCTCTTTACTCAGTATCATACAGATTTCTAAGAGCTGATCTGTTGCTGGCGTACAAGGCATCCCTGGAACCTATTTTGATGAAGCATTTGCACATCCGTAAAACAACCAACATCAGGACTACTATATTAAAAGACCTAAATTTTGCTTGCAACATAAATAGGACATGTTGGAGACAGATATCTATCTCAGAATTCCCATTCTCTGGAATAGGCTCCCCATCTATTTGAAACAGAGCTCCTCCCTATCCTTATTTATGTCAAACTTGGACCAATGGATGGGTAATCGGAAATTCACCCCTGGTCTGGAGCCTATGTCTCTGATGGACATAAGCAGGCAGTAAATCATCTCATATATAAATCAAATTTGTGGGTCACATTTGGTTTGCACATTTAGGCTTATAAGTGTCCTAGTGGTTGTTAAGTACACACCTAGGAACCTATAAAGCTGTGTTTGTACATTACATGACAAGTACAATAAAAGTACAAGCACTGCCATATGTTGTGCATTTGAACAACAAAAGTATGCAATCATGAATGCCTATCAACATATTGCTCACAGCAATTACACACAACTATAACACCTCAGAATTCCACCTGTCACAGTTTGCAATAAAACATTTCACTAGACATGAAACACATAAGTACACATTAAAGGAATTACTGTTCACCTGTGGGATTTAATACATACACATGTAATTTAGGTACAAGGGCAGTCAATACAAAACTAAAGGATTATGACATAGTATTGTGTAAAAATGTATAGGTAAGATGTGCATTACTCAGCATTTATATATACGTCATTATTAACAGAAGTATGATGTTTCTAGAAACTTTGTGGATAACAGAAATATCTGTATTCATTTGCAGCCTAAGAGCTATAGGCATCAATACACCATGGCCATGCTAAATGTGTGGAAATCTGTACTGCATAACTTACCAACCAAGTATAGCTCTCCCATATCTGTTGTTAAGTAAGAAATGCTGAACTGCAAAGACATCATCCAACATGGGCAACACTATGATTTGAAACTACACATATTCATGAAACTTTTATATCACCCACCTACTTAACCACTGGAGCCAATGTACATAATGCTTCCTATAATGTTGTAAAACTCTGTGGAATAATGACAGAATATGCATTTATCCACCTTATAACATTAGCATATATTTGCACACTGAGTTAACTGATATTGTTTGCAAAAATAAATGTTACAAGGTAATTTTTAAAAAGAATAAGTCATTAAAGGCATTAGTACACAAACATATTGTAGTTACAGAACTTGTGTATGTATCCTTAAGAAGCATTTCCAGATATAACCACATGCATATAAATAGTGAGCACGTGCAGGCAGCAGTGCCATTTTGAGAGAACACCCAGAGTGTTAACATGTATGAGTGTGGTAGGCAGTCTGTTTATGTTTGTCACAAAGCCTCATTCCTGATGTGTTCATGTATAATAAAGCTGCTTGAACTGAACTCACAACTGTTTGTCTGTTTTATCCTGACAGGATGAGCAAAACATGTGATTCAATATCACGTATTTCCACATACAATGATAAATCTACAGCTGTAAGACAGAATAAGGACTGCGGATCCACACTTCTTGAACTTGCATTGTGTTTACAAAACTTACACATATTTCAGCCATAGTGACCTGCATTGGTATTAAATTCATGAAAGTGATTATAGCGAACATGGATATTTAAATAATTTTGTATTTTCTATAATGTATGTATTACTCAGCATTCACACATGCAGAAGTATACTGTGTGATGTTCCTAGAAGATTTATGGATAATAGAAGTGCTATAGGTATCAATGAGCCAAGGCCATACTAGATGTGTAAAAATCTGTACTATATAAGTTACCAAACAACCATAGGTCCTCCGTATGTGATGTACAATATTACATAAATAACCGTCAACATTTTCAAAAATAGGCTACAATGAGATTTGAATACACACATAGGAGAATATTGGTCATTCTACTTAACTATCTGAGCTAAGTGACTTCACAGTTCATTACTAACATTAACAGTGATATATTGGAATATCAGTAATAGTTATATGTGCAAAGCTCGTATCTGTGTACAGTCATAATCAAAGATCCTTCAGAATGTTTACATTGACCCAGTATAGTTGTGGATAACCTCAGAATGCAATGATATGCTAATGATAACTTTAATGAGTGGAACTTAAATTCGTACATTTGCATGCTTACTAAGTATATACTAAGTACATACCAAGTACATACTAAGTACATAATGTAGGTATTAAGGTGTGGATTTTGTAACTTACTGTAAGCATCTGTTGGCTGGTGTCGGACCTCTGTGACCCTCCAATGATGATCCTCTGCATCCCTATGATGTAGGTCATTATAGTGGTAGCGGACCTGCACACCAGTTTGGTAGAGCCTAGTCTGTCTGTGATGCTACCTCACAATCTGGTTCCATATATTGATTATTGTGAAGTTCCTGAAGAGGGCTCACATCCTCTGTTCATGTCCAGCATAGACAGTGAGCATCTGTGTGGTCTCCTGTTCAGTCTAGCTCAGTGCCCAGACTTGTTAAAGCATCCTGTTAGTCAGGATTCTCACTACTGTATTTGAAAGTTGTTGAAAAATCCCTTCCAAAAATGCTGAGGTCCCACTCATTTGTCACATAGCAGTAAATGTATCAGTATTACACCTTAATGTTGACGCATATAGGATGGTGGCAGATTATTGGAGGTCATCAGGCAAGTGTTACAGAAATTCCCATTGAATAATAGCTGTTATACAATGACCCCCACATTAATATTCCAAAATGTGCATGCTGATTGGCCAGTGTATCCATTGTAAATCCCACAATATACCAACGGACAAAGGTCCGGTCACCCAGTCTTTTTTCCGTTGGTATAAAGTGTCCAAAACCATTTTTTTTTTTAAATAAATAAAAGAAAAAAGAAAAAAAGGTGCAACGGAGACTTTCTTTTCTCCGTTGCTTCCATTTCAAAGCATTGATGTACTGGGTATGCGTAGGAACGCAAGTCCCATATGTATGTGCAGTGCATCAGCACAAGGAAGCAGTATACCACCACTGGCGGAGGAACAGTAATGCGCCATTATACAAAGACATTAAGAAAAGTAAGTATTTTTTTTCTTAAATAATGTCATTGTGTTGCCCGTTCGATTCTCAGTTAGAGAGCTTCTGGGTGTCGACATGTGTGAATGGGCGTTCCTTCGTTGAAGGTTGTGCGTTAGGCCCGGCAAGCCAGCACGTAAAAATCTACTGCCAATTATTAGTGGACCGGAGTTCTGCTGTGGCGACCCCTAACCAGAAAAAGCCAAAAGACACAAACAAACAATGTCATTGTATAATAGCAATAACCGACTCTGTGGTTGTGTTATATTGAAATTTACCCATGGTTGACTTTATTTAATCACTCGGGCTTCACACTCGTGATTAAACCACACCAACCATAGGTAAATCTTCAATATACCACGCCACATTGTTGGTTATTGCTTAATTAGATAGTTGCACTGAGTAGCTTACAGACACACTGAGCTATTGATTGATGTGTCAAATTTTAAAAACATGTGGATGTTTCCAAATGGAAATCTAAAACATTGAATGTTAATGAAACTTATTTATTATGTCTGGCATAAATGATATTTAAAAGCTGTGTGTGCATAGCTAAATTCACTTTAAGGTATAGCTATATCAAGTATCTAGCTTGATAAAGTAAGCTGTCTCCTGGTGGCTTTGTTGTAGTGGAATAGATTGCTATTGTCACATACCTATGTTTTCATTATTCTGTATAAATCAACAGATACATGGTTTCATGCATTTTATTTTTTAATTGCCATAATTAAGGCTGCATCCTCAGTCTGTTACATAATGGAAGAGGGTAGAATTAAACAATATGCATACATATGGGAATGGTTTACTATCTAAATGTGGAAAATCAAAATCATTTTCCACCTTTTGATCAGACCAGTTAGCCAAAACTGGTAACAACGAATTACCAAAATTTCAGAAATGGTAACATGGAATCGACATTTGAACAGCAGAAATTCCATTGTTGAAAGCCCATGTTATCGGTAACATTTTTGCAGGGGGGCAAGCCTGCTCCCCACACACCCCTGCATATTATATATTCCAATTCTGAGCTTGCACTACACTGAGAAAAGGGTACATTTCCCGATCCCCACTGTAGTGCAATCTCTTATCAGAACGTCAATTCCACATTGATGAATGCAAGCTACCATTCATAATCTGGAGTTGAACATTTTCCGGATCAGCATTATGAGAATTTGAAAACAGCCTTTCTGTCTTCCAAGCTTCGCATAAGTGCCAATCTAAATTTTGATAGTAAACCTATGGGAAAATGTCCATCAGTGACAAGAAGCTTTTTCCCATTTGCAGTTGTATGTATAAAAAGAAACCAGCCCTGGTAAACTATAGCTACGGATGGAATCCACATATATCCATAATTATTGCAGAATAAACTGTAATGTCTGTAGTATCTTTACAGAAACGACTTACAAGGATTTCTGTAAGCTGTATGTTCAGTGACTAATTTATGGATATTTTTTTATGTTTATTAATATAATAGTAGTTGTTACTACATTCAGTCTGATAGAGGTAGTAAGAGAATAGCTTTAAATGTTCTCTATTTTCTTCTTTTGGTATGTAACCATGACTGCATAACAGTTCAATGTAATATGTTGACTTTTTTCTTTACTGTTTATGTATAACTTCCAGTATGTGTGTTGTGTACCATATAATTACAGTAACATTTTTTATATGTGTCACTGACTGAGGTTGTATATGAGATGGATCCTACATTCTTGAGTTACACATGCTCTTTTTGTTTGGATGTGCATGTACCTGTGGCGAAAGTGTTATTGGAGTACTGGATTTGTGGCACACTGGTTATGTGTTTGTCCATTACTTGTTACAATATCCACTAACGGGTTCAAATCACACTTCTGCACATAATGTTTATACAAAATTGCTAAATGAGTTGGTAGATGTGCTGATGTTGTTAGTCCATGTGGATTACATATTCAGACAAGATTTTCATTCAGATTATCTGTACATAACAGTAGTATATATGAGACAGATTGTTCTGCATAGCTTTGCATTGTAAATGAGAGGAGAGAAACATACCTCTTGGAACAAAAAACTGGACAAAGCCATAAATAATGGGGGGACAAAGGCCTAAAAATAGGGACACTTTTTAAGTATTGATTTTACAGACTTAGTTGATAGAATAGCAGGTTTTGCATTAGCACACATTTTCTGAAGGGAATGTAGTCTGAGACTCAAATGTCTGTCCTTTTTTTCTGATTTCAACCTTAAATGATTTACCAGTAATTTGCTAGAAAACTACAATTTTAAGAGGAAACAGACCAAAAATATGAGGCAAAAATCTTAACATTCTGCAAAAATCTGTACAATTGAGAGGTATGGAGAGAAATTCAACTGACATACGTTTCTAACATTATCATGACCATATTTGAGCCCTATATAAAGTCTAAGATGTGCATATCACCCTATCTTCTTCAGAAAGAGGGGAGACAATTACTCATACAGAGAGAATGAAATAATAATTGATGCTCTGTGGCAGCATGGCGGCAACCTACTTGGATGGACGGACAATATTTTTTGAAAGAATCAAGTGTGGGTGAACCTTATGAGCAAGATGCTGTGGGTGGTCACAATAGATCCAGTGGGCCTGTTGGTGACTTTGTTCTGACATGATTTTCCATGCAGCCAACAGACTCCATCACTGTGAGAGGGCAAGGAATGCCTCTGGAGGTGGGCCACCCTTGCCTCCCAAAAATGAGATAATGATGGTCTTGACCTCATATTATACCATTAGCTATCCAGGGGAGGTACTGAAGCAGGTGTTCCATGATATACAGGTATGTCTTACCTCACAAACACTGCAGCATACCATTTCTCATTAAAGAACATTAATTCACAATTATTACCATGTTGTTATATTTGTGTTCCAGCAGCAGAAGTATATATGAAAACACACTTGACATGGATGCACAATGCAAGTGTTACAGCCTGTTATCTTACCAACACATTACATGCATAACAATCTCAGCACACATGTGATGTTGTGTTTTTCAGTTGCATAGGTCCCTCAACGTCTGAACATCAGCAACGCATGTCACATAAGTATCTCCATATCCTGTTATTGTGGTCTATAGTTGTTATATGCCTATGCATCTTGTCATGACTGTGAAGTACATGCACATGTTGATGCTTGTAGGCTATTTTAACCTACAGACACATCTTTGTAAGACATGGGGTTGAAAGCTGCATGGACAGACAAGACCAGGTAAGGTTGCCATTTGGTTGAAATTTTGCATCATTATTTAGCACAGATGTGATATAGGATGTTCATGTTGTCTAGTTCCGCTCACAGGTACATCTGGTTGACATGTGCACTGCATATCACATAAATGTCACCATATCCTGTTAGTGTGATCCATATTTGTTGTGTGCCTCTGTCTCCAGCAATGACTGTAGAACATACTCACATGTTGGTGTTTGTATGCCTTGCTATACTACAAGATCCACATCACAACAGATGACTTGTAATGCACTGTATCTGTTTCCTACATTTCAATATTGAGAATCATATTTGTGCCCTGCATGACTACTATGTCCTTGTTCACCTGAGTAAGACATTTTCAATCTGCACATCATCCATGCCCATCCAGTATGTGTCTATATTATCTTCTGTGTATTATATGATGCCTGGTATGTGCTTAATGGTGATCCAGTGGCTTTATCACAGGAGGACATGTCGGGTAGGCTTTAGTATTTGCATTAAACTCATCTGTCATATTTGTTTGATACATAACTTACAAGTCATATCTGTCTTATATAGGGTCCCTGAACCACACACAGCCATGACATCCTAGCAAATCCATATCATCATTAGCATTGTAGTCATATAGCTGTTCCATATGTCAGTATTATGCTGCATCATATGATTTCTGTGAACGTATGCGACATGTGTCATCAGTCTCTTTTTTTTTTGTAGCACTTTCACTGCCTGCTTCCTCCAGTAGCCCGTCCACTGTTCCTGAGGTAGGAAGTGGTGTTCCTAACTATGATAATATGGCCTGGAGCAGTCAGGCGACTGCACTGGGTTCATTGTCCAGTCCTGAATGGGACAGCCATGTGGGTCATGGTATAGCCTCCTGTATGAAGAATAATGTGTCTGGACATTCTGATGATGTGGGGACATCAGATGATGGACTTAATGATGACTGTGATACCACTGTTCCATGTAGAGTCTGTTACTGATGGTGTTTCTTCCCCACAACAGACTGATACTGTCTGTCAGACTACACATGAGAGTATATCTGATGTGTGTGGACATGAGTAAGGGGGTGTCCACCTACTATTACAGGTACATGAATGTTCACAGCGACATCATGGCTCTGACCTATGAGCATTTGCCTGTGCCACCAACTGTGTATCACACCAGCTGCATGTGTTACATGAAGGTTAGGAGTGCAGACATGGACAGGTTATGGCAGCACTGGCGGCACAGCATGATAGTGTGGTATCTGTTGCACACTCTGTTGAAAGCCATGTTACAGTGGTGTTAGGGCAGTGCCTTAGTATGAACCAGGTGTTATGAGCCCTAACTGTGCTGAGCAGATTAACTACAATGGGGAGAGACAGACATCCTCTCATTAGACCCTCGGAAATTAATGTCTGTGCTGCAACGTGCATGTACATCTGCTGTTGGTCACTCAACTGTGATGTTTCCTCTGAGTTTTATGTTCCTACTGGTATACCTTATGCTTCTGTTATGTATGGTGTTCTATGTAGACAACTAATGGTTTCTTTCCATTAGTAATGTTTTCTGTTGTTGTTGTGGTGCAACACATAAACATCACTGTTTAGGCTGCATCCTCTGTCACCCACACCTATTTCTTCTCAACCCTATGTCCTCTTGATTATCCTGTGACTGCTCTGATATGTCATCATTAGACATCTGGGGTTCTTGGGGTAGGTCACCCACACCTGTGGATGGCAAGCCACCATGTTTTACTGTTATCATACTGTGTAGCATGGTACACAGAGTAACCATCAGTGATGCCTTTTCTGGTGTGTATTATAGTGCACCCACGGATATGTCCAGACATCTGAATCTTCCTTCATCATGCCAAACATACACTCATGTCATGGTGTAAGCCCTGTTCTATACATACTGAAGAGGGGTTGATGGGGCTCTGTATGGTGTCATTAGTCAAGGCTCCAGTAGATAACCACAGTTACCTGTTTGTAGAAAGGAGATAATACATATTTTTTTCTCATGCTTAATGTTGACAGGTCTAGATTGTGATTACACCATAGCTGTGGTCTGGTACTTACTGAGTAGTAGTCCCTCAGAAATGTTGCCATGTTGGAAAGTAGCCCTCAGACCACTTTATTGCTGCATCAGGCATACTACAGGGGTATGTTTACATAATATTAGTAATGAGGCCAACTGCTGAGCACACCACTTGACAACGGAGTGATGGCCACACTTTTCTATAGATGTACCATTCAGCATCAGGTGCAGCTGCTTTTTTAATTGGGATGTGAGTGCAGTCTGTTGCACTGAGGACATGATGGAAGTTGGCAGTGACATAGAACTGTTGCATGGCAGCTTTGCTCTTCATGACTGTTGCTGGGAAGTGGATATAATCATCCACATTGGCACACATGACTGCCAATCAATGTGAGAGGATGCAACTGGCAATGGTCTGGGATACTCTTATTGTGTCTCCCATATATTACTGAAATGTCCCAGAGGTCAGTATATGAGTACTTTGTATTAGTTAAGTTGAGTTGGGCATGTCCTTTGTATTTTAAAATCTGGTGGGTATCTGTGGAGTCCATAATTATCCTACACTAAATAGATAATTACTTGGTCTTTTTTTAGCATATGTTATGGAATCGCATCCAACGAGAATGTGCTGACATCTTTCTTCGATGTGCTGCTCTGTTCGCAACTTTCTTTTGGAATTCAGATCATTACCATTGTATTTTGATGTAAAATAATTGCTCAGCTATAAATTAAATCATATACTTTATTTTTTAGAAATGCATGAATCCCTTAGTTACCGACCAAAAAACAACTCTGTTAAACATTAAAATGCTCATAAATATCCAAAGGTTTTCTCTTAAAATCTTATGTTTCTTGTTATTTTATTTTAAATAAGATTGTCAGAAAATAATTTCATAAAAAATACTAAAATCTTGCCATGGTATTTATTGGTTTCACTAGGTCCATTTTCACTGCAAGTCGATAGTGTAAGCTAGAGTAAACATTTGATGAACAGCCTTAAATGTATAATACAGATAACTTACCCTGAGGGTGTGTAACCTCAGAGCTAGTTATATTAAGTAAAAGACATACAGAGAGGTTGCACCCTCCATACAATATATTTCTACTTTTTAAGGTCATTCACTGAATCTGGACAATATTATTGAGTTTCAGTGAAACGGGATTCTGTAAAACATACCACAGCTGTTACTGTCTCTCACCTATGATCTAGTGAAAGAAAAAAGGAGGATATAAAATCCCCAATCACATTAACCGATATACTGTAGCCATGTCCATCAGGGTCCAGCCATGCATTTAAATGCTGTAGCTTAGTAATAGCCAAACAAATGCAGCCTACATTTACAGATTGAACTTGCAGCCAACACAATTTGTTCTCCAGCTGTGAATCACATAACCACTTGGTCATTCACATGCTACATAAAAAAGATGTTGAAGAATTAAAAAAAAGGATAAAAAGATCTGTTTTGTAACTCAAAAGTGCAGCAGTTGGCACACCTGTTTCTGTCCCAACCACCACTTGTAAAATATGGGTTCATGCAGTAACACAGCCGGTTGCACAGCTCATGATTACCTGCTCATGCAATGGATATGTTGTGCAGTACTGAGCAAAAGTAAATATGCAGAATGACTACTGTATAATAACAGATGATTAAAATAATAGTAATGTGCATACACAACTATATATATATATATATATATATATATATATATATATATATATATCCATAACCGCCTTTTTCCCATTTCTTGCACATGTGGCTGAGGTGTCACATCAACAGTGACTATCATCTAGAGACAATGTTCATACCGCCAGCAGGCTAACCATGCTCCTGTTGTTCTTCCTTACTATACGCACGCACATAGACTATCACCCTTCACCAATTTATTGTCCAGTCCACTTACTGCATGTCTCTGGAATCCGGGAAGAAACCTGAGTATCCAGAGAGAACCCACATGTACACAGGGAGGACATGTAGACTGCACAGAAAGCACCCCAGAGCTTTGTTCACATGCACTACTTATTAACAATGCAAAGAGTTTTCAGGTGTTGACCCAATAAGTATATAAGACATCACATAGCAGTAATGATAGTAGTTCACGTTTTCATGTTCTGACACATTCATTTCTGCTCTGTGTTTACATATGCTTATTTGCCAGACTTTTCTTTTTATTAATATAACTCTTTGGAATACTGGGCATCTATTCAAGTTTCAGATAATTAAAAGCCCATTTTCTAATAATTTACAATGCCTATTATAGAAAGTGTGGCATTTGTATGTTGTAAAATGTCTTTAGTTTTTTTTTGTTTTTTTTTTAACATACAGTCTCTATTGTACTATTGAGGTAACTGCTTTGTATGTTTGGATCTATTTCAATTGCTCAATCAATGACATTGTTGAAACTCACATGTTCTAGACCAGCAGTTCATCAGTTAACATAAACACCACAAAACAATGTTTTTGAAGGGGGCAAGCCCCCTGCACCCCCACACCCCATGCAAATTATGCATACCAACTCTGAGATTGCATTACAGTGGGGGAAAAGGCACATTCTCCAATCCCCACTGTACTGTGATCTCATTCAAAATGGTCAACGTACTGCATTGTCAGTCACGTGGTCTTGACCATGTGGGTTTTGCAATGTCATTTGTCGACCAAGTGACATAGGCCCTGTATGTTTTGCTTGTTTGTTGAAAATTTTTTGAATTGACTGAAGTGTGTCTCATCATGTTTCACTGCACAAGTTTTTCACCTAGGGCTTTAATGAAAATGTGACATTCATACTTAGAACTTCAAAGTCAGCAAACTACCAAATAATAAATAAATGCTTATTTAAACATGGTGGAAAATATACTGTAGTCTAAAATACCTTTTCATAATGAAATTTATTTTGGTCTACTGCTGTTTACATACAAAATAGCTGTAATTCTGAAAGAAAATTCAGATATTATTTAAAGTAATTAATAAAGAATTATTGAATTATAGAGCCTAAGAACAAAAACAGGTCTAAGTAATTTATTAAAAAGGACATACTTTCCCCTAAATCAAAATGACTTGCTTTGAGTGTAAAACTCATCTCTTACATAAAAATAATGTATGCTATGAATTAATCTCATTCAAGGATTAGACTAAAAAGAAACGATGGATGTTCTCAACTCCTACAAATGGAATTTATATCAAAACGTTTACATCACAGTCTAATAAAATAAATCAAAACCATTCACATACAGTGAGCTGCTTTATATCTTGGCCATGCCAGAAGTAGGAAGTCTCTGTCTGACTGGTCCCCTGTCAATGCTCTACACTTACCCATCTTTATTATTCTAAATCGAATGAATATTTCCATATTATGCTTCTTCATAAATTCTTCAGCCAAGCCAAGTGAATAATTTGAAAAGGAAACAGAAAAATAACATATGAAAAGCAAGTTTTGCAGACTGCAGGCTGAATGCCAGTGTGTATCCCTGTGCAAAGAGCACAATAAACTTAGAGCTGGCAGCTGTTCTCAGCCTGAGTGTTCTGCCAGAACGGTTCATTTCCTTGTCACTTGCATTCAAAATGCAGAAAGGGATTAAAATACTGATGACTAATGTTAATGGCCACAAAATTCCTTCCAGTTTCAAGTCTCCCCACAATGTAGCCTACACTTCTACAGCTTATAGGAGAGTTATGTGCTTGGATGCACCTTGTGTGCCCATGGATAATTATTTTTTAATTAATTCAGCATTTTCAGTAATTACAGACATTAAGATGTTACTTATCTCATAAATTATTTATTTATTAAGCACTGATGCTGGTTTACGTTTGAAAGTTTTGAGCAGAAGAGGGCAGGCAGACTCAAACACTGAAAAGGAATGCCTCTGTTAATTCAACTGATAATACGATCCCTTCTGTTCCTGCATCTGCATAATTAAAATGTTATTTTATTGCTTCATGTGTGTATGAGTGGGAGCTGCTGCTCCCCAGGGTATGAAGTTCTGAATCTGCTGCAGTAAATTATAAGTTTACAATAATTCATTCCAAATGCAACTATTATTTGCCACTTCTCAAGTTTGCAAAATGGTGACTTCAGTGAAAGACTGCGTGATGGCAGGACAACAACCATCATGTTTTTTCATGCACGTTCCCATTGGTTCTCTTGTGCTCACACTGAGATCTGACAAGCTGTTCTTTGCTGATTGGCAGTATTTTGAACTATAGCCATCCTGCATTGTGTAAGTATGTCAACTATCTGCAATGATATTCAGAATAACATGGGTGTATGAATCTTGTTCACAAAAAATACTAAAATCAAAAACACCCCAATATAGCCTACCTCAAGGTGTAACAACCTTAAACATAGCTGTATTTAGTTGTAGGATGTGGGGCTTACCCTCAAACAGAAAACTGAAGGTCACCCCCTCAGAAACCTTCATTCATTGAAAGGATTCAGCAATGAGGATTCAGTGAATCCTTTTTTGAAGTATCTAAACTTGGTCAACTATAGGGACCACTTGCTTTCCAATATTAAGACTCAATAATGTTTATATATGTTTGTTGCAAATATGTTTATATATCTGCTTATAATGGCTATTTGGAGTGACTGAAAATTATGAATATTGGAGTTATAGAAGTGTTACATAATTCTTCCCTTTTTAAATTGTGATTTTTATATTTACAAATAAAATGTTGAGTTTGCAGTCCTTCTTTTGGACCAGTGCCATGGTGTAAAGGGATAAAACATCATTCATACTAAGAAGCTGCAAGTTACCTGGCTCCCTATGTGGCTCAGGAGTCTACAGTGCTTTCAAGCTAGGATGGGTGTACCATTTGGGGGGGGGGGCTTTCTTCAAGAAGCTCCCTGAAGGGAGGCTTGGCCCACAGAGGGGAGCAGCCCTCAGAGGTAGGGATACCACCCGTCCCACTTTGTGAGGGACAGTCCCTCTTTGGGCAGTTGTGTCCTGCAAAAAAACTGAAAAAATGGCAAATGTCCTGAGATTTTAGGACAAAATTATTTCCTATATTTTATGTAATAGTTGCATGAAACAGTTATTCTGTGTCTGAAACACCTAAATGTTATAAGAAACAGAATAAGCAATTAAAATGCTACAAGAATAATCTTTTATTTTGGCAAAAAAGTGAAGTTGCTTCCTTGGTACTGGCTGTGGGTATGTTTCGCCCTGCAAAATCTGATGTTTCTACCACAAATGTCCCACTTTGGAAATTTGAAAAGTTGGCAACCCTACTCAGAGGTTGTTGATGAATGCAGGGATGTAGGGGTGGGAAAACAAGAGTACCTTGTAATATAAACCCCACTCAGTGGCAGAAGCAGTTGCTGGTACTATCCTCCAGGATAGCCTTAAGATCCATGCTGGCCCCAGCTCACTTTGAGAAATCTAAGGGAGGAAGGAAAAGAACTAGGCCTGGCAATGAACGGGACACTGGGGGGGCCAAAATGAATGAAGCAGTGAGGGAAAAAAAAATAATTACAATCATTCTCTTTTGGAATCTCATCTAATTAAATTCTTAGAAATAACATATCTAATAATAAGTCTGTATGTTTCTAATACAACTCTAATAATTGTATGTATGCTGCTTATTGTTTTTACTTAATGATCTCAGTTGCGACTGGAATGGCTCTGCATCTCGGACCAGATCACTTATACAGTTAACACATGTTAAAGAAATAAATAAATCAAATAAGCTCTCTTTTTAGTCCTGCTTTTTGCAGCTTACTAAAGACTGTGCTACAGTATTTTGAACAGTGTTTGCCATTTAGTCCACCAGCTAAAATTAGAAAAATAATACTGCTTTACAGATCTCGATAACATGACATTCCATTCCTCAGTTTACTGTGACACTGTTGTAAGTGTGCCTGTTGAAAATCACAAGACTTTATCTGCAGTTTCTCAGAATAGTGGCACTGCAGATGGCAGTCTGGAGGAATGTGCACCGGTTTACTCTGAGGAAAGAACTTGAAGTTAAAAATCTAAAATTAGCAGGTGCAAGAGGGCACTGCCCCCTAGAGTTAGAGGGTTAAAAGAAAAATAAGAATTTGAATTTTTTTTTTAGTTGTAGTTTATTTTTTGAAACATCGAGAGAAACATTCTCAAGTCTCAGACAGGAAGCCCAGTTTAGTGACATGGACAAAAATGGGTTAGGGTAACATACCATCATTACTGTAATGCTTGCTGCTATCTTGCAGTTTCCTAGATACTGTATACATGAATGAGAACAAGGGAGCTCTATCCAACCACAGTTAGGAACAATGTATATAACTTAAATTAAGGGTCTCAGACTCCCTGCTTGTGAGGTAGCTATGATTTATGAACACTGGTAATTTTGTTAATGAAGTTTTTCTTCACTTAATTATTTAATTACATTAAAAAATTGTCTTACAGCAGAAATGCACTGACAAATTCTTCTTGTCTTTATTGCTCTGAGCACTGATATAACTTGCATTGGGACTGATCCAGTCTATGCATTTCCTATTCGGATGTTGCTAGTATTTTTCATTTAATTATTATTTGTTCACTGGGTTAGTCCCACTAGGCTAGTGTACTCTTATTAGGGAAGACCTGAGGTGGTATTTATACTACTAAGGCAAATCTGACCAGGGCATCAAGGAACTTTCCTATTCCTTTGGATGTGTGATGTGGGATCTTTTAAGCCACCTGAGTTTCGACTATTTCAAGCAGATGGAACCTCGATTTAACATCTCATCCAAAGGATGACACGTTCAGGAGTGCAGCATCCCTCTTCCCCCAATTATGCTGAACTGCAGTATCAGTAATCCACCTAACTGGTGTGGGAATAGAACCCTCAGTCTTTTGCACCAAAGGTGACTGTGCTGCCTGTTGCATCATTGACACTGCTTGTTGATTATCTGTACTATTGCTAGAGCCCCCCCCCCCATTGAATTGTAGCTCAGGTGGGCTGATGCTTACACCTGAATTCAAATATGAATTCAGGCAAGCAGCTGTATGGAGGGAGGGGATTTTGTGTTGAGGATGAGGAAAGGGGGTTTCAGCTTTAGGGAGAAGGAGTGCAGTCCTATGCTTAAGGAGTGATAGAGAATTTAGGTTTAGGAAGGGTGGTTGGAGATTTAAGTTTAGAGAGCAATTGGAGCCTTAAGGATTAGGGAGGGAAGTAGAGATTTAGGGTAAGGAAACAAGGACTTGGGTTGGGAACTGGATGGAAGTTTTAGGGTTAGAGTTCAGGTTAAAGTAGGGCTACACAGTAATGTGGGGAGGGCTTATGTATAAGAGGAAGAGAGAGATAGTGGGTGTTTGAGAACTTGCATTTTTGAGCAAGTGGCAGTGAGCAGGTATGTCATGAGCTACTAGCATGTAAGCACCTGCAGAAGACCTGTTAGCAGGAGTGTGATTCGGTGACATAATAATGAGACAGTAATGAGATCTTTCTCATTGTGGCGATATCTGTGTAAGAACGGCATTTTTTCATCATTGTAGTAATTACTACCACAAGCAGTGAGCTCTTTTCTGAATCCAGGGCATTCAGTTTAAAGGTTATAATCGTGATGACCTTATTTTGAGTTACATTTAACCCTACGTACAGCCACTGAATTTATGGAAGTGGAATTTTTTGGTGAGTGGGGTTGAAATAGTAAGCTGAGGACAAAGTAGAGTTACCTGTCCATACATTAGTATGTTCTACATTTGCCATTTAAAGTTCTGAGACTTGCAACTAAAAGTAACTAAGCAGTGAGACTAAAATATGTAAAAACAGACTTGAAATAAATGTACAAAAGCCAAGATGATTGCACCTCAGAGTGTTCCCCTTACGCCGTGGAACTTGTCATTATCTTAATTAACTACTGTCATGTAAATACAATATAACCCATCTGCTCTCATTTCTTGTTGAACGTGGGACAAAATTATTTTCTGTTTTCCTACTAAGTGCAAGCTTTCTATTTTTACACATTTATGGAAATGTTTTTCTGATTCTAATCATCCCAGCAGTACTTGAAACTGGTCCATGGTGCTAAAGATCAGTGTGCAACCACGGTAAATCAACTGAAATAAATATTCCACCTAGTCTAGGAATGGGGTGCCACAGGGATTTGTATTGCTTAATAGTGTTGCTTCTTTGCTTTTTAGAAGGGTTGTACACATATGTGTTTTGTGTCTCCCTGTATCGAGACCTTTGACAGGGAAGTTAGTTAATAACTCCTTTTCTGTCCTACATTCCCTGTGCAAAGGAAAGCTTTTTTACTGTGGAATAAAAAAAACAAGGGGGAGTAGGAAATGTATTTTGAATGACACGCATCTTCTCATTTCACAGTGTTGTTTTACTACCAGATGAACACTTATATAGCTACCTAGTAAGAAAATTTCACATCCTTTTTTTTTTTTTTACTTCTTCCTTCTTGGAAAGTTTTGACCAATATGCATAGTGGAGTCTCACTATGTTATGTGAGGATGCTGCTTATCTTAACAAGTCAGTTGGTAAGGTCTTCTACAATGATTTGCTGTCAATGTACAACTAAAACGTTGCTAGTACAATAATGAAAATCACAAAGGAACATATTTATTGTCACGAGCTATTGTTACCATATGAACATCTATGTTTTTTCCTACCAAAAGGTTTCACATTGTTCATACTAAGAAGGTCTCATGTCCTTTTTTTTAAATTGCTGCTTCTTGGAAAGTTAGTGTACATATGCATGTTTGTGTTTCACCGTGTCTGTGCACTTGTCAAGACAAGTCAGTCAGTAGCTTCTTTTAGAAATTAATTTGCTGTCCTACATTCATTGTGCAGCCAAAAGCTTGTTGTTTTGGTTATGAGACGTAAGAGGGAACACTATGAGGTGGAACTACCCGCCTCATAGAGTTTTTTTGCTGCTAGATGTACAGTTAAGTAGCTTTTATGCACCACATGGGTGCATGGGTGAATGATAGTCCTGATTCATAAAAGCTACCTTAAGTCTTTTACTCATTGTCTGGGGGGGGGGGGGGATTTGTGTTTTGTAGTAATTAAATTTGTCAAGCAGGTTACAAGTTTAACACATTAAAACTAGCAGATTTGTTTGACTGAGCCTTTTTAGTTTTGGTCACTGGTCCACAGCTAAATGTAATCGGCCTTACATGGCCCTCAAGTCATTCGAATTTGAGATAACTGACTTAAATGAATACTAGTAAGGCCTTTAATTCCTTCCCACGTGTAAAACTGGCAAATGTGTTTTGCAACCATAATGGAGATGCTAGTATTCTAAGTGGGCTTAAAACTCAATGAGGTTCAGAAATATCTACTAAATGAAATTAAGTCTAAATCTGGGATGATATTCAGTGCACAACCACACAAATCGGTCTGGGGATGGACCAGTTGCATGTGATATTCTTTTTTAATAATAGCAACACCTTGAAGGGAAGGAGCTGAAGTGAGAAGACAAATGAAAGTATGGAGAAGAAGAGGTGCAATCCTTGTAGGGTAAGGAGTGTGCGGATTGTTGCCTCCTATTTTTGGCTCCCCTAAGAGTGTAGCAGGAATGATTTGGTATAAACTCAAGTGCTCCTGTGGGGAAACACAGAGGATTATACAACGATGCAAGGACACTGAAAAGTCATCGATCAGGAAAAGAGTTTCGAAGTAACAATATATGATCATTTAGAAACTTCGAAAAGGCATTATAAATAACAAGTCAGATGCTACGGTGAATAAAGGAAGATGTTACTAGTAGAAGAAAATTGGCTTTAAACAAGGAGCATGGTACACGTAAGAAACATTATTCCTGGAGAGACAACAGGGTCAAGAAATAGGAGTGGAACTGAACTGCATGGAATAGGCACTAAGCAATATTGGGGGAAGTAGAAGCAGGTAAAAAAACAACTGAACCAATAAGTAAAAAAAAATAAGAACAGTTAAGAGTAGGGTCCGTTGGTAATATATTCTCAACTTCTTGTCCTCTTTATATATATATATATATATATATATATATATATATATATATTTACTCTAGAAGCTTGAAATACTGAAATATCGAAATTCAGTATTTCCAGCCCATAAAGTGGAATCCTGAAAAGAATGAAAACTCAGCGCGAAATTCAAAATCTCGCATACCAGAGATTTTGAATTAGCTCTTCTGTTGTACATAAACAAAAACCTTCCTCCCCACATACAAACACAGGCTCTGTCCTACATAAATGCAGGGTGGCAAGCACCCCTGCACCCCCCCCCACACACCCCCTACTTAAATATTCTAACTCCAAGGTCGCACTACATACAAAAATACACAAAACACCATCACACAAGCTACATTCTCCTCGCACACACATGTATCACAGCTACAAAACACACTAACACACACCACATCCCCTACCCAAAACCCTTAACACATAAACACTTACCTGAATCCATAAATGAAACACCAGAAGAGCTAATTCAAAATCTCCGGTATGCAAGGTTTTGAATTTTGCCCTTCTGAGTTTTCGTTCTTTTCAGGATTCCACTTTATGGGTGCGAAATACTGAATTTCAATATTCAGTATTTCAAGCTTCTAAAGTGAATCTATATATATATATATATATATATATATATATATATATATATATATATATATAAGATTCATTTTTCCTGTGGTGCCTATCTGAGGATGTTTTTATTGCTCAAAAATGTATAATGGTTCTTACGTAGGCAGATAGCCAATATTATTAAGAAAAAGTGAAATGCAACTATTTTAATTATTATATATTTCACAAATTAAGTAAAACACTAACTGAAACTGCTTCTGGATGCAACAGACAAGATTAAGGTTTAATGTTATATAATTAACATAATAATAATATATATATATATATATTAATGTTATATATTCCAGTTCTGTCTATAATATATGACTAATAATCAGGAGTCTGAGTTATTGGTATTAAAACATTGTGTATTTGCAAGAGAAGGTTGCATGCATATCTCTCATCTGTCCTGATTTTCACAGAATGGCCAGATTTTTGAATCAGATTTTTGGTCCATTCCTCATAAAAATGTGGAGTTTGCTGGAGTTTTGTGAAAATCACTGATGACTTGAATTCACTAAATAATGAAAGATATTTGAGTTTCAGACTTTACATCTTTTACAAAATGCATTCCAATACAAAACCTAGTTTATAACAGCAATATTTAAACTCTGTCTCTGTTCCCCCATTATGTACAAATATTTCTAGAATTCTTGAGCAAAGACGCTGAGAGGTATAGTCACCCCCCCCCCAAGAAAAAAATAAATAAAAACAATAGTAAACAATGGCCCCAACCACATTATTTAGTTTTAATGAACACAAACAGACCAAGGAATATTAATGATCATTTCTATAAAGCAGATAAAATAACATCTGTCTACCTCATAGAAATCTGTTACTCTCTTCTGTACAGCCATTCTGAAGTACATGGTATTTATTCTGCAATTAACAAATTAGTGTGTAGACTGCTTTTAGTATGGATGGGGAATGGTGCAAAGAGACAGAATAATCAGACAGGCAACTTGTATAGTGTTTGTGTCCACAAGAAAATAAGGCATGTTTTCTTATAGTAATATAACCAAAAATAAGGTGAGCACTGCAGCAAAGGCATCGGCTAATCACAGGGTGGTCCAAGACGGTGCCTGAATCCCATTCTTTGTGACCTGCCATGCTCCATGCATTTCCTAACCTGTCTTATAATCAGTTCTGTCATGGATTCCGTGAAGTGGTCTGGTATAACTGCATTTCAGCAACATGTCTAAAAAACACAGCTGTGATCTCTGTCCTTCAGGCATATATCCTACTCCTTTTCCAAGATCAAGCACAAACTTTCCAGAAAAATATCATGTTTGTTACTGTAAATGACTTCTGAAAGGTTTTCACCACAGTAGAAATGTGCCAATGTTCTGTATACAGCACTCCCCCCCACGCACACACACACACACACACACACACACACACACACACACACACACACCACACACAAATAACTAGCCAAAAGCTAACGGTTCCCATATGGGCTATGTACAAAGATCTAAACCGTAATCAAGAAACTGTGTAAATAAGTCTGCAGCTGCATAAGTTTCAGTCTGAATGTATTTTATTTAATAGCATCGAAAGCTGCACATTATATAGCTTTCCCTTGTTAAGTATGAGAATCAGGAACACAGAAATGTAGACAAAGATCTGGCAGCCTGTTCTTCTGTAAATAGAAACATTTTCCTAAGACTGGAGCTGTATCGATAAATTCAGGGGAATGATTAACAGTCCTTATAACACCTGTCGTACAATTAGTCACCCTGTCTTTATCTAACAGTTCTACTGGCAGTTTCAGTTTGTAGAACTCTTTGAAATGGAATGTCAAAATTTGCATGCCTTAAACCACCTGTTTTCCCTTCCATGTGGTCTTCTACTCAAGCCAAAAAGCAGGGAATGTTTTTTGTCCTGTCTCACATAACCCTATCCTCTTTGATGCATCATGAATGTCCAGAAAAAATAACATTTCACTGTGATTAATACTTTGGTATGTTAAAGCAGTAAACATTCACATACAGTCAATGACTTCACGTTCATCTTAGTAATTTAGTGTAGTGTTGTTAAATAATTCCATGTGTAAACGGTTTGTAAATCAAAATTCTAATTCTATGACAGACGTATCATAAAAATATTATTATTATTATTATTATTATTATTATTATTATAGTCTTCAAATTAATTATTTACTGAACAATATTCAGGGAGCTGCATCTGTATTCCCCCTTAGGCTGTATGGCTTTATAATGTATTTTATGCTCAACATTTATCCCTTATTTATACATCTACCTCATTTGCTATGTAAGATATATGAGTGATTACTCTGGTCCTCCTTAGAATAACACCAATAAAATGTTGCCTGTCACAAGGCCATAATTTCAGGCATGTAATTACAAATCCTACAGATGGCGCCATATCACTTTAGAGTTTTATTCAATAACTTTTTTTAGCCAACAGAATCACTGATGTTCTGGTTACATTGGTCTGGTAACTTAAAATAGTAGCATATCAGATAACACTATTCACTGGATAAACATTTCACATAATGGTATGCTAAAAATTCAGTGCCAGTGTTATTTCTTGTATTGTGAACATACCCTAGGAAAGCATAAACAAACAGTAGTAAATTATGGCCAAATATCAAAGAATACTTAAATGACATGGAACATTCTAGCAGCCTACCTTACATGAGGTAATGTAGGTTATACTGGAAACTGAAAAATGGAAAAAAAACAGTTTGCACAGTAGTCATTATACAGGTCTCCTCATAATGTGGAAAAATGCAAGAAAATGGCAGCCAGTATCTTTAACATGACATAGAAAGGGAAATAATCTTGAAGAAGGTTGATTAGGGACTTTAAAAGACCAGATGGTAACTGGGACACATTGGCTGCAATGAAAGAGCATGAATCAGACAATTACTAATAGGACCTATTAAAAAAAAGCACTGTCTTCAACTTAGTACTTTCAGAGGGTGAGAAAAAGAATTACTTGGGTCTGGAAAGAAGAAACCATCTGCATGCAAATGATCACTAAACAGTGAGGTGTATAACCAGATTATTCAAACGGTTAAAAATATATGTTCTTTAATTCAACAGATCAACAAAAAGCATTATATAGACAAAGAAACATTGGGCCACCTAGAAAAAGAAGCAACAGAAGAAGTAAGAAAGTGTAGAGAACAAAAAAACAGGAGTTATTTGAAAAATATAAAAAAGAAACATGGACATGGGATAGAAAATGATATCTCACATGGAGCTACATATATATATATATATATATATATATATATATATATATATATATATATATATAAATAAAATGAAGAAAGTTAAACTAATCAAAAGAAAAAATGCATCTCCAAAGGTATTTGAAGAAAAATACTGGCAAAGGTACCCGAACATGAAAAATTTCACAATACAAAAAATAAGACCACAAAAGTGAAACGTAGAAAATATGATTAGTAAGGTAGAAGTTAAACAAACTTGAAACTAAAGTTGTGGATTATTTGTGAAGTGAAAGATTAGTGTTGAGACTCAACACAGGCAGTGTAGGAGGATGGTGGAACAACGGGTCCCCAAATTAAGAAGCAGCAGGTGTAATGGGAGGCATCTGAAGATTTCCCACATGGCGATGCTTTGGAGCCTTCTGTAGGAGACTGATACAAAAATCCAGTTGAAGTTGCAAAGCAAGGGAAGGAGCAGGAGTCAGTGGCAACTCTGTAACAGTTAATGCTATGGAGTGATGGATCAATGGGGCCCCACATGAAGGGGCAGCAGATGAAGCAATTGCATCTGAAGAGGATATGTAACAGGAAGATGTTCTAGAACTTTCTGTAGAATATTCATAGGAAACGGAGAACAAAGAAAATATACTCACTCTGGAAGAAAATGATCTAAGGGAAGACCTGCTTGATTTAACAGAGATGGATATAAAATGAAGCTAGATAAAAGAAACAGATTAGAGATACTGAATAAAACCCAAAATGTTAGAAGATTGGTAAAGCAGATGAACACTTTAATCAGGACTATGAAGAGAAATTCATGTGATATAAGAGAAATAAAGAGGATCTATTATCTTGCGGCTAACTAATAACAAATAAAGTATTACTTCAAAAACTGTAGAGTAACAAAGAGAAGGAAAAGAACAAATAAAATGCTACCATGGAAGCAGTGAATAGTAAAAGCACTAAAACAATTAAGACAAGAAGTAAGAATATTGAAAAGGGAACATAATCAAAAATACTTAGAAAGACAGATTTGCTAAAAGCAATGCACAGTACAAAACAGAAAGGGATTTATCATACACTGCCAAAAAACAATAAACTAAAAATTTCAGCACAGGCAGAAAAACTAAGAAGGTATGCAGATATAAAAAAAAAGATAAGTGCAGAATAAGCAATGCACTGATGACCCAAAAAGGTCTGATAAAGAACTGAGAACCAAAGTAAAATAAATAGAAACACCACTAAAAAAGAAGAAATAGACACACTTTGGAGAAGAATTTATGAAGACCATGTCGAACATAACAAAGATGCTAAATGGATAGAAAATTAAAAGAATCACTGAGGAGCTGTACTGTAGAAGATATGAAATGGGATGAAGGAATAGCTAGAGAAGCTGAGACAAAATTAAGAAAAGCTCCTAAATGGAAAACCCTATGCCCAGATGCAGAACCCAACATCTGGCTAAAAGTGTTAACATCTTTACATAAAGTTTTAGCCCTGACTAAAAAATTAATACAATATGCATCACAAAGCGACACCAATCTGGTTAACAACAGGAAAAAGGATACTCCTAAGCTTTATATACCAATAACTTGCCTTTAACAATATACTAATTATATACTGAAATTGAAGCAGACAGAGTTTATAATCATTTATTAGGCATAACTTATGACAGTTGAAAAAAAAAAGTAACAAAAGAAGGTCATATAGAACAAAGGATCATTTGCTGATAAATAAAGCCATAGCAGGGAGTTATAAAAAGGGGAAGAACGTAAGTATGGCATAGATTGCAAAGAAGCATTTGTCAGTATCCCACATTCATGGATAAAAGATTGTTTATAGATGTGTACATGTATAAGACGCACTCTACATTGATCAGTTACATTACAGTCACCAACCACTTTGCAGCTGAGCCATGACACAGGGCAAATTATTATCCCAGGGTAGATATTCCAGGATGATTCTTTGTCAATATAATTGGTATGGTACTCAAGAAAAAATAGCTCTGTATCCAGATGATATTATTCTGTATGTTCCAGATCCTGAATATAACATTAGGGTGCTTTGGGGTATTTTAAGAGAGTTCCAAGGATTTTTGGGATATAAGATAAATGCATGGAAAACATAGGCTCTAGCAGTAAATTCTCGGCCTATACATGAACTAGTTCAACCATACCCATATTTATGGGGACATGAAAAGATTACTTATTTAGGAGTATGGATTAAAAAGCATTCTGCAGTGGCAGCTAAAAACATACCAGAAGAGGGTTGCTATTACCTGATCAGATGTTTAGTTTAGCGAATACCTAAACCTCGATCTGGTAATAGCGAAAGCAAAAAACCGCAACTGGCCAATTTAATGCAGGAAAAGAATTCACTTGGCCGTTATGCAGATTTTGCCCCTTTCCCCACTGTAGAGCAATCTCGGAGTTGGTTTATTTAGTTGGGAGGTGTGGGGGGCACAGCCCCCCACTTCATTTTGGTTTCATTTTTTTTTTTTTTGCAGCTGAGGGAATTCATTCCTTACATTAAATCGGCCATTCACTGTTTTAATTTTCCAATATTACCAGTATGACGTTTAGGTATTCACTAAGCTAAACATTCGATCGGGTAATACAGATGCTTAGAAGCGACTAAGTTGGAAGATTATTAAAAAAATATGAGACTAGAAGCTGCCTAGAAATTTAATGTCCATGAATGTGGACAATAAGATACAGGAGATACAGCAGGCAGTGAAATATTTTAATTCCACTGGTCCTGTACACAGGCCAGCCGTATTTTTATCATCCAGAGGAAAAATTGTGGATGAGAATTAATATAGAGTTGAAGGAATTTATCTGGGAAGGGAAGAGGACAAGAGTAAAACTTGTAAAATTGGATACATTGATTCTTCCTATTGAACTGAAGATTTAGGACTACCTGACTTGAAGATATACTTTAAAGGTATGCATCTGAGACTTGTATTTATACCAAATGTAGAGGGGTACAGAACAAAGCAGAAAAAGAAGATGACAGTGCAAGGAGGAAGTAAGAGGGATGCACAGAGGGTCATAGAGGTTAGGGTTTTGGGGGCAAGCCCTCAGGGAAATAGAAATAATTATAAAAGTATTATATTTATAAAACTGCAGACAACAGCCAGAACGTGGAGAAAGAAGATTTTGCCAATGCAACTAAGGTTACAGAAAATAGGTGAGAGATGGTAGTTTATAATCGAAGGAAACTAACAAAGGAACTGCGTTACTAGGAGAAAATAAGATGGAAGGAAGAAGCAATAATGGGGAAAGATGTGAAGCAGATTTATAACCTGTAGCTCATAGGTTCATAGGTTCATAGGTAGGCACTAGGCTATCGGCCCAAGGGCCTAAGTAAGCCTAGCCAACAAGGTTCCCTGGCTTACGCCACCCAAGAAAGTTCATTTTCTGTGCCCCTGTCGAGCAGAGCCACAGAAGTGATCCGCGGGGTGTATTTCCTATTTCCCATCCACTCATCAAGATTTTTCTTGAAGAGTGCTAATGAGGAACTTTGCTTGACATAGATGGGTAGCTTGTTCCAGAGTATAGGAAGTCTCTGAGACAGGAATCTATCCCTCCAGTATGTCCTGTTTATTGTGGTGACAAGGTTTAGGTCCCTAGAGCGTGTAGCTCAGAGGGATTGGGATTTTTTTAGGTGTAGCATGTTCAACAGCTCTGGGTTTAACATAGCTTTATATGTTAGGCAGAGATCTCCTCAGAGTAGGCAATATGCTACAGAGTAAAGCTGGAGTTTTTTGAGACAATCAGTGTAGGGCATCTGTTTGAGGCCAGCAATCCTCTCTGTGAGGTACTACTGTGGCCTTTCCAGCTGCTGCAGATGTCTTATGAGATACATTCAAAAAGGGGCATTGTACTCTATAATGGGTCTAATGAGTGCCAAGTAGAGGGGAACAATGACCTCTTTTTTCCTGGATGAGAACTATTTTGTGATGAGATTTTATATTCTGTATCAGTACTGAATGAAAGACCAGCTCTGATAGAGTTTGTAGTGAAACCAAGAACAGTGGATGCTATTAAGAAAGGGATATTAGTAAGACTTATAAAATAGTAAATGATGCTTGTAAGATCCTCACCACACCATTTGGGCTGTGGAGTCCCAGATGATTCAGACTTAGGCCCATTACTGTTCAAAGTTTACATGCCTCCAGTAGTAGACATTATTAAGAAGAGGGGACTAGCATCCTACGGTCATGTGGATGGTTCTCAAACCTACCTCTCTTTCCTGCAGGATGAAATGATGACTGTGAATTGCCTTGTTGTCCATCCTGAAGCTATACACTTATTGATGTATTGTAAGTGGTAGGAGTGGAATATCTCCCAGAGTGAGGCTATGGCAGATTATGTTAATGTGAAAGACTCTTGTGCTCTTCACTTCTAAAATATACTCTTGATGAAGGAATAAGTTTGAATTTACGGAAAAGGTACATAATCTTGTTCTTGGTGGTAGCTTAGAACACAGGCTGGGTTTATGGGAACAAGTGTCAACTGTTGTAAAATCTTTGTGTTTCCATTTATAAACCATCCCCGGATTCATGAAGCTCGGCGCAAGTCCGGCGTAAGGCTTGCGCCGGCCGTGCGGCGTAGATGTGGAGTAGACACGCCATATGCATATTAATGAAGGCGCGCAGCCGCCACAGCCACGTGCATAGGAAACATGCGCGAGTGCAAGGGGCATATCGAAGTTGCGCAGGGAGGCGTGTCAATATCGGCTTTCGAGGAGCAACCTAAACTGCTGAATATTATATTCCGCCAGCAATAGTAATCGTACCTGTCAGTGTCCGTGGAGACTGAAACGTATGCAAAGCAGAATTCCTGTGAACAGAAAATGAAGAGTCAAACACAAATGCAGGGTAGGGAATAATGGGTCCCTACCCATGAACAAATGACAGGAAAACCGTGTGCCTGTAGTCCAACATAGTGTTGATAGCTATACCATGTGGAAGTGAAACGTATCAGATGTTAGCTCGCTGCCAGTAGGTACGTCCAGTCCAACGGAGAGGGTCACCAGCCGACCCATAATTTGAGGGAGGGAACATAGCTGTGCAGATGTGTCCATAACAAAATACATGAGGAGAAATGTAGATATAGGTAGTGACCGTATGTCTGAATCATATCCCACAAGCCATGTAATAGTCACATACAAAAGGTATGTCCGTATTTCACATACCAAATGTGATAGGAAATAGCATACGCATGTAAACGAAACAGAAGGAGCATATAAACGAGCCATAACAACACGGACACATGTAGGCCGAAAGGAACAGTATGATCCGTACCGTCAACCAAGATTACCACCTGTCCCACTTTGCGGGCGACAGTCCCTCTGTGGGCAGATGTGTCCTGACACAAACATGTAAAACTGGCAAATGTCCATAGAATATAGGACATAATTCCTCTGTAGACGTCATGTAATAGTTGCATTAAACATATTTCACTGGATGTATAATACATAAATGTCATAACAAACAGAATAAGATACCAAAATGCTACAAGAATAAGCTTAGATATAGGCAAGAATTGTAAGTTCTATCTGCCGAACTGACCATGCGTATGTGTCGGCCTGTAAAATATGCTGTGTTCACCGCAACTGTCACAGTAGGGTTGCCACCCTTACAAATGGCCAAAGTGGGACATGTTTGCTACAGACATCAGACTGTCCAGGCCGACACATACCCACGGCCAGTACAAAGGACAGAACATAACTGTTTTGCCTACAGAAAAGCGTATTCCTGTAGCATTTTAGTTGCTTATTCTGTTTCTCATAACAGTCAGGTATTTCAGATACAGAATTAACTGTTTAATGTAACTATCACATAAAATATAAGAAATATGTTTGTCCTAAAATCTCAGGACATTTTCCATGTTGACAATTACATGTCAGGACACAACTGCCCAAAGAGGGACTGTCCCTCACAAAGTGGGACAGGTGGTAACCCTATGTCACACTGTGGCCAATTGAAAAGGTGGAAACACAACCGTTGACTGTGGGGAGGCAATGTCCATAACAGTTGGACATGTGTAAGGAATAGCTTGGACATAGGAAAAGGTGCCATCCTACCAATGAGTAGAACAGGCTGGCAAACTCTGGAAGGCAGCTGTATAATCCGAACGTGTATGTGACACAGTCGAACGGGTAGTACCCGAATACACCAATCAAGTAATGAAAGTGAAGTAAGGGTGTGTACCCATGTGCTTGAGGTATAGCATGTGAAAAGCAAACATGGCAGGGTAGTCCACACAACCATAAAGGTACCCGACACATGTAGGGTAGTCAATGTGTAACTGTGGCCATGTCATGGGCCAACAACCAAAATAGTGCTCTATGGGGTGTAATTCGCGTGTGAGGGGTGTGTGTTTAATGGTAAATTCCTCAAAGGCGATACTTGTGTCATATGCAGAAAAGGTGAACCAGAGGTGTATGAGGGGGCAGCGGGTAAAGTGGAAAGAAACACAACCTCATGTAGAAACAGCTGCAAGACAAGCAGACAGGCCATAGTGTAGAACACAATCCCACAAACATGAATATGGAAATATGCGAGACAAATGTATAGATACGGCACTGTCACATACCCACAGATGGGTCCTGATGGAACTGGCCATAACAAACGCAACACACCTGGATGCATAATAGCCTACCCAGCATACCCTCCACAACACACAACCTGCCACCATACCAGAACGTCCACCAAATCCAGCCGTACTTGGTCCACTGGTTTGTTGCAGAAACAGCTACACACAGTGACCTCTACGCATATGTAGTAGGTATTGTCACCCTAGGCAGTATCAGGATTGCAAACCATGTATACCTTGCAGGTAAAACCCCCTGCACATTCTCGTGAAGCCACAAAAATCTTCGCTATCTAACTTGTTTTGGTCTTGGCCAATTTTTGGGATATCCCTCACGGGATGACCAACTTGTGTAAATAGTAGAATGGATATGACGACATGATGTCCCATCCAGTAGATATCTGGGCACAAGTCAGAACGTGCAGTGGAGGTCCATGAAACTGTCCAGCCCTAAGTGGGCATGCATAACCTACCACCCAGGATAAAATACCTTCCCGTGATGCACGTGTCCAGACACGAATAGGAGGGAGAATATAATGCACACATTTGCAAAGTGGAAAATGGCATGAGGGCAAGGAAGACACTACGTAAACAGGTCAACCCTGATCAAGTGTGAGGGACACTGACTGTGTGCAGTCGTGACTGACCATACCTGTCAACCTGTGTGAGCAAGATATGTGGACAGTGCCGTGAATATAAGTGAGACAAAGGTCCAAAATCAGGGACAATCTGTAAACATATCTCTTAGAAACATAGAATTTGATAGAATAACAGTTTGCACATTGGCATTAATGTCTGGAGTATGAAGTCTGAAACCCAACTGTCTGTCAGCATGTTCCGACTGCAGTCTTTAATGCTGAGCTACTGCTGTGCCAGAACACAACAGAGTATTATGGAGGTCCGTGCCATACCACTCAACTGTCCGGATATTCGCAGAATGACTAGGGTCACCACCTGTCCCACTTTGCGAGTAAAAATCCCTCTGTAGGCAGTTGTGTCCTGTGAAAAAAATCAAGACATAGCAAATGTCCTGAGAGTTTATTTCCTAATTTACTTTTATAGCCGCATAAAATGGTTATTTTATATATGAATCCTCAATATGTTATGTGAAGTAGCATAAGCAATTCAAATGTTACTAGAATAAGCTATTATATGTACAAAAAAGTTTAAAGTTCAGTACTATGCACGGCTGTAGGTATGTTTTGTCCTGGAAAATCTGACATCTCTACAGGACATGTCCCACTCTGGGCAGTCGAAAAGGTGGCAACCCTAAGAATGACCACAGGTTCGCCCCATAGTGTTGGTGTGTGCCTCCGACAATTTGCACCAGTGTGGTAAATAGCTGAGGATTTACGTCACTAAATAGTGAGAAATATCCTGAGTATAAGACTCCACAACCTGCAGAAAAGTCATGATAATGCAAAACCTAACATTCTATCAACGTTCTAAGCTTGTAAGAGCAATCGTTAAAAAGTGTCCCTAATTGTCCCCCCATCGTGTAGGTTTTGCGCAGGTGCGGTGCTCTAAGAGGTTGAGAGGTATGGTCCATACATATTTACAGGAACAGCCCTTCACACTTGTGTAATGTACAACTGCATACCTGTAGTCACTTCATGTCCAAAAATAATAATCCCTGTATGACTGTATACAGGTAATAGTCAAATGTGAATGGGAACACCCTCACCGTGGAGTATGGACTGTAACAACCCCACCCATAATATGTAATGCTAACAGAATAAGCTGCTGACAGGTGCCCAAACACCTGTGTCTATAAACACAGGTAAAACTTCAAAATAGGGAGATAATCCCTGTCCATATGCTTCGTCTGACATTTAACCTCGGCCAGGGAAGTTCCATTCACCGGGTGGACAAGCCTAAACCCAGATCACTACATGAACACCCTGACAATCAAAGACCTGTATGTGGCTGGACTATATGCCTTGGTGTTCTGCATATCCTCGGAGTGATTAACAATGCAGCCGGAGTTCACAGCAGTAGGCAATAGGGAATGTGTAATATGTAGTACCGCCTTTTTCCCAGCAGGAGAATGGATGCCTGTGTCGTAGGTGAAGCGGTGAGGCGTATGTTGATGTAGCTAAATACTATATGTATGCAAATCAATGAGGGAGAACACCAATAGAATAGTGGTTCCAGTATCCGGCCAATGTGAATGCAGTCCCGGTTGACCTACGACCACTGCACATATAACTTGAAAGTGTAATGAAAGCGTTCGTGCAGTACACACATTTAAATATGTAAAGGTGAACGTGTGTTTCGCAGTAGTCTGTAAACTGGAATACAGATATGTAACTGTTATGGTCAGAATTATGAAAGTAAACGGAATCACAATTATCTATGAAACATATGTAACCCACAGTAAGGATATGCAAGTGCGCCTGTGCGTGTGTAATCCGCTCACAGAATAGAAAATGAATGGTGTTTTCCACACGTTCTATGTACATGGCTCATACCTGTTAAACCTGTAAAGTACAAAACTGGACAAAGCCATGACAACAACTGGTACAAATAGGGACAATCCCCAGATATTGCCTAACAAACATAGAAAGTGGATAGAATAACAGATGTGTCACTAGCATGGATCTCTGAAGGGTATGAAGTCGTAACCTGAAATGTTTGTCATTATTTACCAGTGTCAGTCTTTAATGATATGCCACTAACTTGCCAGATAGACACAAGGTTATGAAAAATGGACCACAAATAGGGACAATCCCCAGATATTGCCTAACAAACATAGAAAGTGAATAGAATAACAGATGTGTCACTAGCATGGATTCTCTGAAGGGTATGAAGTCGTAACCTGAAATGTTTGTCATTATTTACCAACGTCAGTCTTTAATGATATGCCACTAACTTGCCAGATAGACACAAGGTTATGAAAAATGTACCACAAATAGGGACAATCCCCAGATATTGCCTAACAAACATAGAAAGTGAATAGAATAACAGGTGTGTCACTAGCATGGATTCTCTGAAGGGTATGAAGTCGTAACCTGAAATGTTTGTCATTATTTACCAACGTCAGTCTTTAATGATATGCCACTAACTTGCCAGATAGACACAAGGTTATGAAAAATGGAGCAAAGATAAGAGGCAAAAAGCTGTACATGCAGCCGAAATCTGTACAGTTGAAAGGTATGATATGGAGATATATATACACATATATCCACAGACATAATCCAAAGCAAATTACGAGATGAGGAATGTACAGACATATGTATATATGTACTGATATATATATCTATACACACACGATACATTAATAGATATATACACAACAAACATATGTCCCTGTACATATAACACATGTACATAAATAGGTCACAGTATAGCTAATGTGGATAGACAGACAGACATGCATGAAAGGAGAATACACTGATGGTTTCCAAACCATTTCCCGGAAACTACCAGTGTGACAGGGCCTGCAAGTTCTACACACTAAACATGAATATAGGTGTCCTTTGCAGGACCCCAAAAATGATCCGTATGAAGTGCGAACCATCATTGATGTTAAAGATGTCACAGCTGCAACTACGATATAGCTGTACATGCAACAGTAGCAGGTGCAAGGGTAATAACACATGGGTCGATTGAATGTATGACGTATGAGCTGATATCCGCAGAGTGGGGAGTGCTCGGAAGTGTCCTCACATGTTATTATTGCTCACATTAAACATGTCGAATGGGTACTGTGGAGGTGTGTCAGGTATGGGAATCATGGGTATGCAGAATTGGGCCAATGTGTTGGTTGGCACAAATCTATTAGGTACGCCCCATGGGAGTGATCAATATACATATGTGGGTATAGCACACGCCTATATTCACCAAAAAGGTGCAACCCATCCACTGGATATTGTGTAAACCATTGGGGGAACACGTAGGGACCTATATCAGTGTCATGTAGGTGATTACCAAGTATGGACACACATACGACCAAGATGGTAACCATACCTGCCAGAATGTCAGAATAAGACAGCTGGACTAAGGCATAGTACATGACAGACAAATAGGGACTATATTAAATATACCTCGGACAAAGTCAGACCATTGAAAGAATAATTGCGTAGTCGGGAAGACGAATGTTATGAGAGTTAGTAATCATGAAATAGAAATGTCAGTCATGATTACCTAACCGCACAGTCCGTCATGGCTTGCCAGCAATCTATCAAAAAGGCACATTATCATGACAAATGTAACAGAATCATAGGTCAAACCCTAGGGTGTATACCCATAATGTGTACAGGTGAGAGGTATGAAGGTAACCCGTCCTAATGAAATGTACAGAACTAGTGATACTAGGTGGACAGGTGAGAAGAAAGACGTCAGGACAAATGACAAAACATGTACAAGTCATAAGCATGTTTGTCCACAAATGTGAATTACAACGTATGGCCTGTGAAAGTCAATGTGGAAGGTTAATAGACTCAAACGACATGTGTCCCTCAGGGTGTCATGCAGTGTCACCGATACAGTGTCCAGTCCCCCATACTTGTATGTGAGCTCTGCCACTGACGGAAAGCGCAAATGGAATAAGTAGACTGGATAAGCACCTGTTGACCTGTGTGAGGAATATAACCTGTCTGCCAAATACCTGAGAATTGACGTCATTAAATAATGATAAACATATGTGTTTAAGACCCCAAATCCCGCAGAAAGGTCATACTAATGCAAAACCTATAATACTGTCAACTATGTACGTTTGTAAGAGCAATATGTAGAATCTGCCCCTATCTGTCCCCCCATCATGTTAGGCTTTGTACAGATGTTTTGCACTAGGAGGTTGATAGGTATGATCAGAAACAGATACATGTCTGAGGAAACAGCATTATCGACTGCAAGATAACTCAGAAGGTATGAAAAGCACTGCAGTAGGAAGTTCATCCGCAGGTATGTGCTGATATGTCAAATGACACAGCAGTCTACAGGAAGTACCTATAGGGTGTCACCTTTACCAATGATGACAGTGGAACATACCCACAGCCATGCATAATCCACAAATAGACATAGCACACAGCAAAGCCTAGGCCATGATACACGACGCCTCCAGCGTGTATGGATTGAGTAAGAGTACAGCAAGGAAAGATGACTGTCAGGCTCTTCAACAAACACCTGCAGGGGCGTGCAAGACCGCCCGTAACACGAATATTGCATGGGCAATGTTGGGATTTGCAACATACCCCATTTGTATGTGTAAGCTATGCAAATGATGTAATGACAGGGTTGCCACCTTTCCAAATGCCCAAAGTGTGACATTTGTGCTACAAACATCAGATTTTGCAGGGCAAAACATACCCATGGCCAGTACAATGGACAGAACTTCAGTTTTTTGCCTGAATAAAAGTTTATTCTTGTAGCATTTTAGTTCCTTATTCTGTTTCTAATAACATTTAGGTGTTTCAGATACAGAATAACTGTTTAATGCAACTATTACATAAAATATAGAAATTTATTTTGTCCTAAAATCTCAGGACATTTGCCATTTGTTCACATTTTTTGCAGGACACAACTGCCCAAAGAGGGACTGTCCCTCGCAAAGTGGGACAGGTGGTAACCCTACGTAATTACGCGATACATGAAACAGTAAGCTGTCCGTGCAAGAGCAGAGTTATGTGCAGAAATGTACCCGGATGTTATGCGACTAACGTTTTGCACGTTGCTAAATGGAGCAATGACAGCTGCAAAATACAGTATGAATACAGTCGAAGAAGCATGCCAATGTCCAAGTCCAAGGCCAGTGGCGGCTTTGTCCATTGGATATCAATGAACCAGTAGTTGTCCTCCCCCGATCCCTGGTGCGGAAGCATAGCGCAGCGCCACGAGAACACGCTGCACTTCAAAACAAGACATATGGATAATATGCATACAAAATGTAGGTTTAGCTAGATGTTAGTATGCCATGCAGATGAATGGCAAGCTGGAGATAACATGGCTACTGCGTACTGGTACCTATGTGTGGAAGCTCTCTGTCAGAGATGTAACAAAGCATTTGTAGGCAATGTGAGGCAAGTGAGGCTGAGGATAGTGAATCACAACATGTCATGCCATATGGGCCAAGCCTCTACAGTGTAGTGTAGGTTAAGGGGACTATTAGAGTAGAAGATAGGTGACAACAGGAGTGTGTATGTACAAAACACTGTAACCTCATCGGAGCAGTGTCACATGTGTGCTGTCAGTACTCAGTGGAAGAGGCGTGTCATGAGCTATCCTAGGGAATGTCAGGAGACTGACGGCATACGCCATGGATACCACCGATGTGACCTGCAAACCTGCCCACAGTGTGTCTGCACCTGTGCGCGCCAGTAAGCCCGTGTAAGCATGTGTGCGAGTGTGTTAGCCCGTGTGCGCATGTGGAAGAACGAGTAAGCTAGTGTATGACTGGTGAAGCCCGTGTAATGTCATTTATGCATTTGTAAGCAGGTATACATGTGTACTACACACATCACACACGTACTGCACACACAGACACACATGCTGCCAATACTACACACATCAGTGAAATGGCACATGGATGGAGACTACATCACCAGAGGTAACAGTGCTGTAAACTATGCCACAGTGATGGTCATAGCTGCAATGCATCATGCCTGCTGAAGTACACCTGGAAGTAACACACTGTGTGCTAACAGCATGCTAACATCAATACAGTGGAATAAAGCCACTGTGTGCAGCAGCACCAGGTTAGTCAGATCCTGCATCAATGTTACACATCACAGGTGGGGGCACAGGTGACATCATATGCACAGGGTGTGGTGTTAACATGTCCAGAACTGTCATAGAGCCATCCAATGTACACGTAGGTGTGTGTGTGTGTGTGTGTGTGTGTGTGTGTGTGTGTGTGAGGGACAACGGTTATTGCATGGCCCAATGGTGGTGCAATGGGTGTGTGTAAGTGATAGCCATAGCTGTTTGTGGTAAGTGTGTGTGTCTGCATAAACACAGGTACAGCATGTGTCAGCCATATACAGGAGGTTGTGGGACAGTCACAGACCGTACCTGCCAGGCTGTAGAGATCCCCATTACTGGCCATGGACACCCCTCCATGCATCCAACACAACCCAGTCCTGCACCTGTCAATGTCTACACATACAGTCCTGGGATCTGTACCACAACCTGTGGATAAACGTGCATCTGTAATGTTAACCTGGGGTGCACAGAATTGACAGTTACTACAGACGGATATGAGCCATACTCACACTCCAATGTAATAACCACTGCTGACTGTTGCCGAGATCTGCATACGACCAGTCAAAGGTGCTGCACTAACATTGTTTCCAATGCCCGTGTAATACCCAGCAACACAATAACTGGTCACTACACATGTATAACCCACGATCACTACAGCACACAGTATGTGCACTAACACAGAGCCAGAGCAGATGTACATACATCCAGGGTGCTCACATACAGACAATGCAGCACAGTCAAGAGTGATAATCCCAACATACATATCTATATACAATATATATATATATATATATACATACATATATATATATATATATATATATATATATATATATATATATATATATGTATACACATAGCTATATACATATATATATATATATATATATATATATATATATATATATATACATGTATCTATGTAGATAGATACATATACACACACACACACACATACACACACGTGGTAGGGTTGGGAGCAGAACATAAACGTAAGCACTGTACCACACGACAGCATTACGCAGTTACAAAACGCACTACCGTGATCAGTGGAGCACATGATTCACACAGGCACACGTCCAGCCTGCAGACAGCAGCATCAAAGGCAAAGACACTGCACGGATGTTATGGAGAGTGAATATTGTCAAAGCAATGTACTATTGTCATGCAGCTGGAAACACACACACACACACACACACACACACACACACACACTTGGCAGGGCTGGGAGTCGAACATACACCTAAGTACCCTAACACACTACAGCATGATGCATTTACAGAATGCGCTACCGACATTACTAAGCACAGCAGTCCCAGAGGCAGACATCTAGGTGCGTGTCATCATCCGCAAAGGCAAAGACGTCGGTAGCAAACTGCTGTGTTGTGCGGGGTCTAAAAGCAAGACTGAGTCACCAGGCGGACGGGAGCATGCACGCTAACACACACACACACACACACATACACACACACACACACACACTTGGCAGGGCTGGGAGTCGAACATACACCTAAGTACCCTAACAAACTACAGCATGACGCATTTACAGAATGCGCTACCGACATTACTAAGCACAGCAGTCCCAGAGGTAGACATCTAGGTGTGTGTCATCATCCGCAAAGGCAAAGATGTCGGTAGCAAACTGCTGTGTTGTGCGGCATCTAAAAGCAAGACTGAGTCCCTAGGCAGACGGGAGCATGCGCGCAAACACACACGCACACACACACACACACACACACATTTGGCAGGGCTGGGAGTCGAACATACACCTAACTACCCTAACACACTACAGCATGACGCATTTACAGAATGTGCTACCAAGATTACTGAACACAACACTCCCACAGGCATACTTCTAGGTGGGTGAAATCATCCGCAAAGGCAAAAATGTCGATAGGGAATGTATGTGGTGTGAGGCATCTAAAAGCATTACTGTGCCCCCAGGCAGCTGGAAACACACACACACACACACACACACACTTGACAGGACTGGGAGTCGAACATACACCTAACTACCTTATCACACTACAGCATTACGCATTTAGAGAATGCGCTACCAAGATTACTGAGCACAGCACACCCAGAGGCATACTTCTAGGTGGGTGACATCATCTGCAAAAGCAAGGACGCCAATAGGGAATGTATAGAGAGTGAGCAGTCTGAAAGCATATTACTGTCCCAAGGTAGACATAGACAAACACATGGCAGTGGTGTGATTGGGGCAACCAAATATCTACAGAGCACTACAACACTACATAGATACGGGATGCGCCACTGACAGTACACCCTTCAAGACAGCAACCAGTGTGTTCAATGTAGGCATCCATCGTGACATTGAAAATGGACATCTGTTGTCTGGATGACCAACATCGCTATACAGGATGTCAATGGCCATGCCCACACGCTTAGTATCACATGTCTGTTTGGAATGTACTGTGTGTCCATCTACACAATGGTGTACTGGGCATGCCCACACACTTAGCAGTTGCAAAGGGCCGTCTTGCATGCACACGGATTCTAAACACGAAAGGGCGCAGTTTGGCGTGTACTGTGTGTCCATCTACACAATGGCGTACTGGGTATGCTCACACACTTAGCAGTTGCAAAGGGCCATCTTGCATGCATGCACACGGATTCTAAACACAGAAGTGTGCAGTTTGGAATGTACTGTGCGTCCATCTACACAAAGGCGTACTGGGCATGCTCACACACTTAGCAGTTGCAAAGGGCCATCTTGCATGCATGCACACGGATTCTAAACATGGAAGTGCGCAGTTTGGAATGTACTGTGTGTCCATCTACACAACGGCATACTGGGCATGCTCACACACTTAGCAGTTGCAAAGGGCCGTCTTGCATGCACATGGATTCTAAACACAGAAGGGCACAGTATGGTATTACTGTCCCCACGTACATGAAGGCCACTCACATGTATTGACCAGTACACACTCAGGAGCTATCACAGATGTCTCAGGTGCATATCACAGAGGTACACACCACAATCTACAATGTAGCCCTCCGACATCACAATGTCATTGGACCAGCAATACACAGCCATACATTAACACAACACCGTGTGACTCATGACCAGTGGACAGTGCATAGGTCTACAGCAACTGTGCAGACTACACATGTACCGGCAGGGTTCCATCATGTGTTATGCATTGCAATGATACCACTGTACATAACCAGGTCGGCTCTACACATACCAGGGGCCCTGGGTCTTACACAGCTGTGACAGATGACTGTCGCTGTACACCAATGAACACACATGTTTGGCTATGTCATACATGTAATTGCAGTGGATATGTGCATGGACCACACACACAACACATATGTACATATCATAGCTTTTGCTGTCCTCCATGCAGACAAGTGGCTACAGCAATCATACGCACGCAAATGGAAGGTGGGTCCATGGCTGTTGAATGCTAACAGTACATGAGGCAGCAATGTTGACCAAGGGCACATTCCCTCTGCACTAGTTACCCATGACACCCATCATATCATACAACAGTCCATGTGTTATGTATGTCAACACACATGGCCACCAATTACAATGCATACAAACATGGCTACATGACAGGCATGTAGGACCAACACACATGTAAAATCTGTAGTGTGCATGCAGCTACCATGCATGTGCAGTAGCTGATGTAAGTAACTCATCTGTGCATAACTACAACATGCAGTTGCTGTCTGTCTGGTGCATGGAGTGAGGGTGTATGCTACCATACAGAACACACAGGATCCCTAACCCCTCATGGTGATGCAGACCACTACCCTGTTGATGCCATCGGTCTCAGCCGCAGTGGCTACCTGTACATGTTCTTTCTCTGTGTCACGTCGTGTGGGTTCACAGTACTGTGATGGGGTTGACCACATAGGCATGGGTCCTCACCTCAACACTATAGGGTATGCGTTATAGTGTTGTTGACCCCGTGAGTGTGAGCATGTTCCTGCAACGTGACAGGGTATTACTGCTACACAGTGAGGCCTCATGCTATCAAGTGGCCTCTAACATTATCATTGGCCAGACCGCTGTGTACAACCCCTGCACCATGTCAACATACCTGTGATATGACCTGGTATGGATGTCACGTCTCTAGCCACTGTAGCCCATTAAACTGCCCACATGCTTCTGGATCAGTATATGTGTGGACATCTGTGTTATGTTAGACTTTCCAACAGTCAGGCTGAGGCTATGTATAGCATGCTGATATTGCCATATGTGCCTGTGAGTACTCCACAGTTACACATGGGAGACTGCAAACAGTGCTACCTGTAGGCACATGCAAGTAGACCATAAGGAAGGAACAAGGGCATCATTACCAACATGCTGTTACTGTTGTTACCGAGACACATACTGTGAACATATAACAATGCATGCTAAACCTGTACTACATGGTATGTCTGGTGCGTGTCAACAATACACAACTAATGTAATATACACGTCTCTCACTATTCACACACAACTAATGTAATATACACTTCTCTCACTATTCTTACACAACTAATGTAATATACACTTCTCACCCTGTGCATCAGACCATTTGAGCATGTCCCTGCACCAATGGTGTGGATGACAGGGATGCACACAGGCTTCATCATATGCACAGGGTGATAATGTTTGCCAGGGGCATAGGCTGCACCAATGGATAACATCTTGTGCGTGGGTAAGGGCCAGTGATATGATTGGACATGTCTGTTCAGTATGCATGTGTGTGTTGTGGTGCCCTATAGATGTCTTTGCTGTGTGCGTGTATGTGTGCACACAGTTCTGCCTTTTGTGAGGCCTACACGGGGTATTATTGACAGCTCCAGATTGTACAGACCAGGTTGTACAGCTCACTGTGTCCGGCCACGGCCACGTGACCTGTGCCTGCTAGGGGTTGCACGGGCACTACCAGGCGGAGGTACACACAGACACACAGACACACACACACAGACACACACACACACACACACACACACACACACACACACACACACACACACACACTGACACACACACACACAGACACACACAGACACACCATGCATGTGATTTGACAGATGGCATGCAGCATGCCTGTGATACAGCAGAGGGCATGCAGCTCAGACATTAATAGTGTTAGGAAGCATACCTCCCTGGCGTGCACACTACAGCAAGCAGGTGTCATATCAGTAGCCATGCAGTTCACACAATCATGGTAGTATGCATGCATCCCCGTGATACACCATGTGGACCAGAACAGGATAACAGTACACATGGCTGACGTGACCTTGACATGTAAACTGCTGACGTGTGCATTAACATGCATACATGTCTGACACAATGGTGTCCTGACACATGTACAGCATCGTAATGGGCATCACAGTGCGGTGTTGTCTGTATGCCCTACAGATAGAATGCATGTTTAGCAAATGTGCATGAGCATGGAAGGGTAGTGTGAGCCGTCTACATTGCTATACAGTGTGAAGTACAGACACTGTGTCATTGCATGGCATCATGAGGCATCTATATTGCTGTACAATGCATAATATGTACACATTGCATAGCCATAACTGCATGCATACCCATGACATAACTGTGGATTGTGATCCACGATGCTGAGGTGTATGCACACCAAACCATGCTGTGTCAAGTGACAGGTCAGTGGAGGACCTACAGATGACACCCCTGCACAACAACTACAGGGTCTTAGCTGCCTAGCAACCATGTCCACACATAGTGGACATGTCAATTCACCATTTCCCACATGACATTGATGTACCACACACACAGGGTGCACAGCTAACAGTGATGTCCTACAGCAGCAAGGGAAATGTACAGTATCTGTGGCCTGATGTGGTGTCAATGTCTGTGGAAGCTGTACAGGTGACTACTGTCATGCTATGACACAGTCGTGATGTTCAACAGATCTTATATGGTAGACTTCAGTGACACCTCCACTAGCTGTACACAGGCTTTTAGGATGTCCAGTGTACCACATCAACTGTATAATCAGTCAGCTAAGGCTATAATTGGACCATGTGTGGACAATGTGCAACAGGGTGTGTACACATCACATCTACTGTGTGGCTACGTGTCTCTGGCCATCCCCCATGGCCATGTGTGCACATGTGTTGACCAAATGTGTGTGATGGCCATCTCACATGTCTGTGTTGTCCCATATGACATACACCCATAGATGTCAGATATGTCACCATCCACAGGGCTATGCAGACAATGGGTTGTATGTTTGGTATGTGATGTATGGGTCATGGGATAGTGTGACAATACTGCAGCCAGAACACTACGTGTCTGGGACATGTCAGATGGCACATCACAATGTGTGCACCCAATGCAGGGGCAAATAACACAATGGTGACACCTGTGGGCTGTCCATATCACAGCTCACTGTGTGGTACTGTTTGTGTACCACACATGTTGTTCCAATGCATACTACATATGCCTCCATTGTAGAACACCTCCACTGTTGTATGCACAGCTGATCACACATGTAGCAATGACAACTACTGTGGTTTCAAGTCGGTGTATCATTTTGTTTGTATATATTGCACATGGGTGGCCTGTGTGAATGAAGGGTGATGCGACCTGTATATCATGACTGGAACAAACATCAAGTGTGCAACTGTTAACTGGCCACATGGCAAATAGATCTATGCTTTAACATGCCTGATACTGATGACAGTCTCACCTGCAACAGACTCATGTCTGTGCGGCATGCCAGAGGTACCTGTATAGGGGTGACACAGCAGTATGAACATTATCCCTGACTGTCTGAGAGCCACAGGGTGCACTGTGCATGTTAACACATTCGCCTATATAATACCATATAGTATGCACATGTGTGCATACACAGGGTAGCATACTGTAGTATGCAGCATGTGTGTCCACATACCTTGCATATGTTGTTACTTTACATAATGTACAGTGACACATGCAACTAAATGGGATATAATAGCCATATGTGCAGTACTGACTTACCAGGCAACTCCAGGCTCATTGGTTGGGAGACACCCACCTCCACGATGGCAGCTAGTGTGTGTGGATGCTGTTCTGAGGGTGTCCCCAGACTGGCCAGTAGCTCCTTGGTGTGTGTGAGTGGGGGCTGGGTTGGTGGCCCACCACCTGTTCTACCTTGTTCCCTGGTGATTGCAGTGGCATGCTGTTTTGCATGTCGTATCAAGTCCATGCAGTGTCTGTGCACCTGCTGGTAGGTGCGGTTATGGCCACCCACATCGTTCACCCTCCTGCGTAGATCATGCCACAGGTCGTCCCGCTGCTGGGCATGCTATGGCACATGACTGAACAACACCTCATAGATCTCATGGAGGTACGGGATGAGGACATCATCCTCCTGGCGGCTGTACGCTGGAAGGCGTGTACGAGGCATTATCTGTAAGACATAATGATGGTGACAGGTCACAGTTTCAGAGATGTACAGAGATACTGCTGCACATACATTTCTATGACATCTAGTACATCTGCACGGTAATCTTTGCAAATCATCATGACACTGACACGACTGACATGTTTGTGTCACACACATGTAACACCCGTTATGCATTGGATATCATCACCATATATGTGTGTCACCTCATTACAATGTTCATACTCCATGTGAATGCTGCCTTGATGTGGGCATGTCTATTTGCCCGCACTGGTGTTCTTACCTATCTGCACATGCCTGGATGTGTCCACGGTACTGCAGTTGACCTTGATGCTGTGTATATGTCACATATCAACACAGACACAACCTTAATGGACTTGAGCAGTGACAATGCACACATACGCATGGACACCTGCACATGTATGTGTTTTGCCATATACATCTACACAGCACTGTACAGCTGTTCAACATCCTGCCACGGATCGCCTGTTTTGCACATGTGATAGACATGGGACAATGGCTAGTCGGACGTCATTCGCAGGGATGGTTATCAACCATAGCATGTAGGGGCAAGGTTTCCAAGCTGTAACAGACAGCCAGTATGCCACCGCAAGGTGCATCAGTGCTGCATTACTGATCCGGACAGTTGATACTACATCTACCATGTGGCCATCACACCATGTATGACTGGGATGATATGTGCAGCTTTGATGGACAGGGTTGCATGGTTTGGCGGGTGTATGTCACATGTATGGCACAGGGATCTGTCCAGCATGTGGCGATCCTAGTATTAGGACGGTGGCTGTCCATGACATATGTCTTACAGATCAGGATATGGACATGTAGCATGTCCATCATCATGGTGTAGCAAATGTCTTTATGCAAGGTAAACAGCATGCTGCATAGTGGAGGTGAAGATTGTGAAGGCTAGTATCACCCATCCATGCATGGCCATTACCCCTTAAAGGTGATATGTGATCCAATATTGGTCACCCCAGTGCTGTATATGTCTGTCCAATGATCTCCGTGCTCATGGATGGCACCCTGTTATCACATGGGTACCTCGTATGACTACCCAAGGGGCCTGGAGATGTCACCAAGGCAGGGAGGTGTACTGCACAGCACCATCCCTTACACAGTGTCCATAATGTTGACCACAGCCTAGGTGGTAGTTAATGGGTACAGGGATGTTCACCTAGCGGTGACAATGTTGATATCATCCATCAGAATGTGCACATATATCACACACCTCACCCACACAGCCCATTCTGTATGTTGTTCACAACACTGACACAGCTATTCCTCATAGGTCATGGCCATTCACATCCTTACATACACAGATGCCTAACATTTGTCTGTGTGGTATGGACTACAATGAGGGTGGAGTACAACACATTAACCCTGTTCTACAGTAGCTGGCACTGGTGTGATATGCACATGTCACTCTGGCACCTTTTGTAGTTGTGAGTCTGTCAACAGGCCACTGGTAGAACACTCCTGTGACATACAAAGGTATTTGTAATCAAACATCCATACTGTCTTGTACATCTGTACTGCTAACATCTACAGTGATAATGGTTCATGGACATGCACACCATACTCAGCAGGGTTATAGTGCTGTGCCACCCATTATGACTGTCGTCACCACTTGCGGGTTGATATTATCCAACATCCTATCTGTATTGTATGGTCATGCTAGGCACTTGTTCAGAACTTGTGAGCATGTCATGAGCTACTGATTAATATAGCACCCATTCCACACCATTTCCCACAGGTACACTGGCTGTCCTAAAATTTCCAGCTTGCTTATGGTACAACAGCTGTTGTACACACGTAATGCACATATCCTGTGAGACATGGTTGTATATACAGGCATGTCCAACTGTCACGTACCAGTTCTATTGCCTGTCTATATGATGGATATGTCGTACATGTGGCAATAGAGCAATTGTCTCATGTACACATTCAATGCTCACCTTCCAACATACGACACTACAGCCTGTGGGAGATGCACTTATGCAGCCCTGCTGGGGGTAATGCTGTCACCAACCCTGGCTGCACCTGACAGTCATGTGGGGATGTGTAACATTCACAACACACCCCACTCATCACATAGTCTCACATGATCTCCACCACAGGCCACACATACGAGGACAACTTGTGCAGTACCTCTCCATACTCTGTGTAGGCACCAGAGGCAGCCCCCATCATGGAACACAACATCACCAACTTATAGCCCACAGACTCATGTGTGCCCATCACATACAGCCAATAGGGTGTTATAACATACACAACACACCAGTCATAGGTGAGTCTGTAGGCGGTCACACTGCAGCTCCACACAGCAGGCTACACAAGGCGATAGTCGCTTACATCTTGCTGTCGGGTAACTGGTTCTGCAACATAACCTATGCACCCATGTCACACTTCACCAGGTATGATGTGACTGTCATTCTCCATGTTAGTGTGACTGCCCCGAGATGCCACTTCACAGACTACGTGTGCAGGGACATGCAATAGCTCACCAGTGTTGTAGCCCTGAAGGTGTGGGCCTAGCCCTGGGGAGCATTATGCATTCATCTGGACCCGATACCACTGTACAATGACTGACTGTGTCACTTCAACAGTTGCTTATGCTTCTGCTGTCATTCCACAGGCATCTGGTATCTGTCCGCTTTGACTGACCTGGTCAAACACAATGCTTTGGCACAGATGACCTGCACCTGTCAGCCCTGGGAGTACAGATCACATGTAAGGCTCTTGCTGCTGCTATACTGCCTGTCTTGCACAGTTTCCAATAACAGTCACCGGCAGAATGGGAACTGGCAAGCAGGACACGGGGTCATGTGACACATTGCTTGCATCTTCCTCTGTGACGCACGCAGGCAAAGCACACCTTATAATGCACCGCTCCAATATCTCTGCAGTGACTGGAACCTGCCTCTAGGCTCTGCAGAGCACACCTGCAATGACAGGCTATAGACAGACCATACCTTTCAGGCACATACCTGGACAGGCACACCCACAGCTGAGGTGATCCCATATCCCACTATGTTGTACACACATCCTGGCTAGTTACTTAGCACAATGCATCAGAGTTGCTCCATGTGCAACTAACTGTATCCGGAACCGCTATACACATTGTAACAAGCAACAGATTCAACAACATACCCCATGGTTACCAGACCTCATTTGTTGGTGTACTGGACAGTAGGGCTCAGACAGCTACTACTGATGTGTGACTGACACTACCCCACACTTAACTGGGATAGCCACTCATGTACCGACACATCCATGAGTCATAACCTCCACTCGGCTGGATCAACCCATACACACCACCTCCAAGACCAACATTAACCTTGACATGAACACTACCAACATGTGACTGGTGTTCCACACCTGGGGTTATCCCCTCATTGGTGGATTCCAAACATATGCTAATCAACTTTGTTAGCCACATCTCGGCACCACACCCTTCATGGCATACACAGTACATGAGTACTACAACACCTACTACAGACATCTTATGACAGCGGTTGTTAATGTCATGACACCCGTGCAGATGGACAATGCACTTACAAATGCTGAAACATACTCCAGTGCACTTCATTAGCATGTACACAACTGCATGAATCATGCTATTCCACACAGAGCCATGATGGTACACACCAGATAACAGACGCCACTCTGGTGGTCAAGTTCCATGGACATAATGTACAACAACAGGTGGAGGCTGTTGCTCAGTGGTGTACAATCCCATGGGTGGGGTAGCTCACTGGTCAGCCTTGGTAGGGCCATGGGATCCCTCATCACATACTCCAAGACTAGCTACATAAACATTACTGCGACACTTTCCGGGGTGTACCACAAGGCATTATGGTGGTATGTCAGTAGTCGTTGGCAACACCCACATCTGCTCTCACATACAACAGTCACTCAGGAACATTACAGACCCAGGTGATGTTGGCAACATGCTGGCGGATGGATTCAATGCTAACATTACACCCTCTCACTCACTACAGGGCCACAATCCATGCAGGAACATTGCGGTGTCCCTGCGGTCACACCTACACAGTACTAACCTGCACTCTATATGTCCTGGGACACTGGCCCCATGTCACCTTCCAAAGTCCCAGGCTGTGATGTCCACAAACCTCTGAATGACATGTCTCCCCACTAGGCCACCATATTCAGTAATAGCCTTGTATCAGACATTGTGGCCCCTGAATGGCACACAGCAACGTTTATCACACTCCACATAGGTGGCACCACAATGCACGAGTGGGACTATAGTCCTACACACCTGACTGGACTGTTCTGCACAGCTATGGGGCACATCATCAAGGACGTCATTCACAGAGACATTGTTGGGCTCCAGTCCTTTGATGCCACCCGGGTTGGACTTGTTAGGGCCAGATCATGGCCCCTACACCTGGTGGACTCCTTTCATACAGTTACCAGGGTAGCTGATGATGGTACGGGAGTCCACACATCCTACATTGTCCTCTCATTGCCTTTCAGCACCATTCTCCATTCTGGTATTGACAACATACACATCCACCTGCACATCGTACCCTATGTCTCAGGATGTTATGCAACGTGGCTCATGGACAGAACACACACAATGAGGGTAGCATACCATAGTACCTACTGCATTTCAGTTACATTTGCCATACCACAGTCCTCAGTCATTGGGCCCCTCATGTTCAGTATATGCTTCCCTGAGGTACAGGCTAGCACAGAGGGACTTTCCCTGCCTAGCTTTACAAACCCCTGCATACAAAGCACCATGATTGATCCACCAGCTGATACTGACTCTACCCATACGGGTGTCACTGTGACAGATACCTGATATGAATATCATGGCCTCAAGCTGCATGACACAAGGTGCATGAGCATTACCTTTGCATTACACCATTCACCCACTGACTATCACATAGGTGGTAGTCCCCTACATACATGTCACATTGTACATGTTTGTAGTACACACGTATGTCGCACTCACTCCTGTGGTTACCGTATTGCCACTGTGGCATGGATATCCTTCTACGTGGCCACACTTATCTGTACTGGGTGTGTAGCTGGTACATAGGCACCCATTGTACCTCTGAACTCAAGATGTCTACACACATTCAAGGGTACACCACCCCATTTAGGGTGTACCTTACACAACAGCTACAGCTTTACATACCATGCCATTAACACTCCATGATGTTTATTGAGCTCCGACAGTTAAAGTATGTGGCTGAACTACAGACACCATGTCTGTACACATTTGCCTACTACATACTCAGGGGTGACCTCTGCTGAACAGACAGGGCCCATGTCCACAACAATATTAATGGATATACTCCACATACGTGACATAAGCAAAAGCCACTGTGAGCAACATGCTCATGGATATGTGCACACACGCAACAATGAGTGGGATGTGCTCGAGGGTTACATTCCCAAACCGGTCACTCACCATGCTTTGGAACATGAGTCCTATGTACATCACGCAGGGACACTCAGTAGCACTGTTCATGTGATATCTCCCTTGGTGGTTGGGAGACACATGTACGCCAGGGATCACTGCAGTGGCTGTACTGTGCAGAGGTGCAGGTAACACATGGCTCTGCTATTCACAGGACACTACCCTAGAGAGGTGCCACTGGTGTGAACACTGTAGTTGTGCTTACACATAGACTTGTCAGACTGCATAGTACCCCACTATGAACCTGTGAAGCTATTACATGTCCTTTGTGCATGGTTACTTGGTAGCCCTTCCATTTAGATTAGCTATCATGCTATTGCAATGTCCCGTGCCTACAAGCCATATGTATCCTGTTATTGTACATGCCAGTAGACAATACCTTTGGTATGCATGATATGCCTGTTATGCTGTGTAGAATATCTGACATATCTACCTACAATACTATACATTACACATATTTCACATAGTATCCCATAATGCAAAGCATACTTGCACAGTGGGACCACCTTAGACATGTCATTGTCGTTATATGCCCATACACATGCCTACTGTGACAGTATATCAACATATACTATCCCCTGCTATGGCACGTACTTGTTGGACATACCCTACCACTGACGGAGGGTTGTTGGAATTGTTCTGTTTAAAGCCCTCATGTAGCATCCCTTGTGGTGTCTGTGATGTGTACCTTGTGGCCCACTGCTGGATGCCCACTGCTTTTATCCTCAATGCATTGCGGACACTTTTAATTAATGCAAACCAGGCTATACATACAGTAAATAATTAATAAAAAACATGCTATACATAAACTTACATACCGAGTGTTCTACATACCTTGTTATCATTACGGACTTTCGTCTCTATCTCTCTCACACTGCTTAAACAGGTATTTTGTATGAGCATATGGTTTGAATGTCTGGCAAGTCATCCTTATATACGTCGATACCTGTAACATGTGGTTTCCTCCTGCCAATTGGTGTTCCTGAGTGACTAATTACTTGCATATCAGCTGTGCAGCTACTCCATTCACCAATTACGTGGCAACAGTGGGGTATAATTGAATTCTCCACTTGGGAATTGCCCATTTGCCCTACCTTCGGTGAGACGGCCTGTATTGTGTTTTGTTATGTGTAATTGCAACTGCTATGCATAGAGACAATTATACTTTGGATTCATGTCCCCCGTGGATTGTGTGTGGCAGCTAGAGTATGTGGTTCAACATGTGGGTGTTCCTGTCATCCCAATGTCTGATAATGGACTATTGCAAACAAAACCTGTAACACCGCCGTTTGTTCCATTATATAACAGCTGCAATTTTGCATGGCGCCTTTAATTGTATCTCTCACAAGGTATATTGACGGTTCTGCAGATGTAATTGACTAACTGGATGTTTGTGCTGTTATTGCAGTCTGTATTGCTATAGTTTCTAGTGTGGGGGATGTCGGTGGGTGTACGTAGAATATACAGGTTTGTGGGGCTTGCATTTCTACATATTTCATATATATGTGTGTGGGCTCCATCCCTAATTAAAGAGCTATCAGTTAGTAGACTTATGTTACGGGATTGTACATTGGGCCATTGTTAATTGGTTTCTATATAGTATGCAGGTGAGGTTGATACTTCCATACCTCCAGAATTGCAGCGATATGTAAAGGGATATGTCTAACTGACAGCTATCCTGTGTATTTCTGTCCCAGATATTTGCAGTCATTGCAGTTGTGTTGGTAATAGAACCTCTTTGCCATGGGTTGCCACCTTTTCATATGGCCATTGTTGGACACTTGCGGGACGCACAGCAGTGTTTACAGGCCAACACATAGCCATGGTCAGTACACAGGTTAGCACATACTTTTATCCTCAATACATACCTATTGTGGGACTTTGGCTATTTATCATATTGCATGTAACATTTACATTTCTTACATACAGGCATAACTATTTAGTGCAACTATTACATTATATATGGGACATATTAATGTCCTACAATCCCGGACATTTGCCCTTTGTAGTGTTTTATGTCAGGACACACCTGCCCAGGGAGGGGCTGTCCCTCCTAATGTGGGACAGGTGGTAACCATATGCCTACGGCTAGCTATACCCACACCTACCTACCATAATGATCCACCTCTGAGTTGACACTAACAGACACATGATGCGGACACACACACACACACACACACACACACACACACACATTACAGTCACATGGAGACACACACGGCACCCTCAATACACACATACACAGACTATGGCGCTCACAAACACAGTTGAACACAGTACCTACGTGGACCGCAGCACCGGCAGCAGTAACTAAATGTCCATTCATATCATCATACTATTACTCGCGGTTGTACTGTTCCGGTACTGTGTTCTTTCAGTCTTTCAGCCTCGTGGTTACGCATGTCGGTATGTTACACATTCCATAGTTGGCGGTATCCTATTTATTTGTACCTCCAAGGTGTTATGAATGTCGTTGACCTATCTATATATATTTGCAGATATCGCTGAATCCGTATATATCAACATATATCACTCTATCGCCCTTTCTATCTGTATTATATATATGTATATATGTGTACATATATATATATATATATATATATATATATATATATATGTATATATCTGACGGGGAAAGTGACAGGCAAGCTACACCTTTCACTGTGTACTTGTTGGTGTATACTGTTTCCTGGAGTCTGCATTTTTGTGTCTGTACCTGTCACATTACACACCTGCCGTAGGTTAGGGTTACCAGCTGTCCCACTCTGCAAGGGACAGTCCCTCTTTGGGCAGTTGTGTCCTGCAAAATATTTGTAAACATGGCAAATGTCCTGAGATTTCAGAACATACTTATTTCCTATAGTTTATGTAATAGTTGCATAAAACAGTTATTCTGTATCTGAACCACCTATATGTTCTAGAAACAGAATAAGTAAGTAAACATTACAAGAATGAGCTTTTATCTAGGCAAAACAGTAAAGTTCTGAATTTCGTACTGGCCGGGTGTATGTGTCGGCCTGCAGACATCTGATGTATGTCCCACATTGGTCATTTGAAGAGGTGGCAACCCTACCATAGGTACATCTTGCCTAGCAATAGTGTTAGGTGATTCCATACATGATTGCGTGTTCTACACCTGGCAGTGGTAGTTTTACCCTTCAGAGCAGGCGCTATTAGTACAGGGGTGAATAATGCTGGTTTCACCTGTTCTAGACATCACTGACCGTGATCTGCGCGATATTCGGAGTAGCTTATCCCTGTTTCGTGCATATCCATATAGTCATATTTAAATGTCGCTTACCAGCAGTGGGCAATGCATATTCCTGGTAACGTGTGCTAAACATGATCTGCTGACCTGCATCCGACATGCATTACTCGTGCCTTCGGGATTACGTTACATCCCTTGCAGGATCTGGGACCGGGAACATGCACCACGGTCACTGCATTTAACATATGGCCATCTGGGATTTGTACACGTGTTATGTCGTTTTGTACGTGGAGTATACTATGGCTGTCACTCCATACTGCACTCACATGGGTAACTCAGTTAGTTTACATATTGATGAGTCCAGTTAATGGTATGTCCATGTGATGTTTACTGGATGTGCTCCGGCATTGGGTATGTATATCTCAGTGAGCCACACACGATACTGTGCTACACCTTCAAATGACCGTGGGTGGAGCATCCTGGGGTGACGAATACCTGTCATGGGTACACCCCATGCCTTGACACAACATCCATGATTATATTATGCGGAGCCACTCATTAATGCAGCAGGGACTCTGTGCTGAGTGTGTGCAGAACAGTGCTTACACACATGTGCTCCCATGATTGTCTCTGCTCCTCTACGCGACAGTTGGTTACTCGATGTTGTGGCGACAGCGGACACTGTTTGCCCCAGTTGGTGTATGGCCTCTGACAGTCGGCTGTGAACCTACTGTTGTACCTGGGAACCTATACACACAGCACCACCATATGCTGATAGGCGCATGTACTGTTCAGGTGTTGACATTCCTTGTTCCAATAGCTGTTGTGTGTACAATGTTTGAGGGCTGCCTATGTGGGATTCACACAGTGGGCCACCAATACATTACAATTTACTGGTGGTCGTGCTTGTGTGCCATCCATTTTACTGTGTGTGCAGATGGAGAGGTGTGTCAGTCCATAGAGGCCTACACTGTCAGAGTATGTGCTATACGTTCCCTCTTTGCTAAGGCGTAGGCATATTGGGCATGCCTCCGTCTGCCTACTGGGGCTGGCACAGTGTGTTCATGGTCTGAATCCCTCTGTGCCTGTGATGGCCTTGGCAATTGCGGTGGGCTATGAGGGCCTTCACCATTTTGTCCCTGCTGCAGATGTTTTCACAGGATCATATTATGTAGCATAGCACATACTATGACAATGTGGGCACACATGCCTGGAGAGTACTGCAAGGCTCCACCAGATGTGTCCAAGCACCGGAACCGTAATTTCAGCATCCCGAACACACGCTCTATGATGATTCTGGTTTGTGTGTGTGCCTCATTATGGCGTTCTTGCATGGGTGTGTGTGCATTTCTGATGGGAGTCATCATCCATGGCTCCAGTGCATATCCAGCATCCCCCACAAGGTGACCATGTGGGATGTCCTCCCTGACAAATACCTGATACAGCTGTGAGGCATGCCAGATATGGGAGTCATGGTAGCTTCCAGGGCTGCCAGCACATACATCCATGATAATGCCCTGGGCATTGCACACAACATGGCAGTTGATGGAGTGGAATCCCTTGTGGTTTATGTAGTGCCTACCATGCTCACCGGGTGGTGACTTGATTTGTATGTGCGTGCAGTCTATCGCACCCAGTACCTTCGGGTAGTGTGCCACACGGTGGAAGTGACGCATATTGCTGGCCAACTCCTTCTGAGTTCAGGGGAAGTATATATGCTCATTGGCATGTGGTAACATGGCATCCAGGAACTGGTGTAGTACCCTGGATGCTGATGCCTGTGAGATCCCCATTATATCTCCAGATGGCCTTTGAAAGGTACCTGTGGCTAGTATTCGCATGCTTGCACATACCTTTGTGTCCACTGGGATGGGTTCCCCTCTGTTATTTCTGGTTCTCAGGTGTGGCCGGCACAGCTCCACTATTTGCTGTAAGATGTCCCTGTCCACCCTGCAACGCTCTACTATCTCCAGATCATGTAGCCCCTGGTAGGTTACCCTTGGTCTGAACACTCTTCTCCTCCTCCGGGGCCTGCGGTGGTTGTCGGCATCATCCTCCACAACACCGTCAGTCTCTAACACATGCTGATGAATCACAGCTATGGCAGCTTCCAACATGTACATTTTAAAAGTTCCCCATGTGTTTACACCTATGGTGCAGTGTTTGGGAATTTACAGGTGTGTGTAGGGTGCTTTCACACTTTATACTATTGTGCTGTGAACACCGATGATGTCATAGGGTGTGTATGTACGATCGTAGCTACAGGGTATCTTATGTGTTTTACTACCGGAACTACTATTGTGGTGCCTTTGGTGTTGAGTTACATTTGGCTGCCGTGGATTACCTCTTGACCTTCCCTTTACATTTCTGCACATTCCACCTACCATTTTCTGGCATGCATCCAGCAGCCTGCTTTCATTTGTACTTTCCTAGACCTGGCGTATCTTACATAATGTGTGCTATTGCCGGTCTACAGTTGGTTTGCTTTGCTCTGCTATGACAGATCTCCTATCTTTGCAATCCAATGCCTCCCCTCCTTTCCTTGCATTCCGATGCCTCCCCTATCCTGTTTTGCAGGTTTCTGCGAGCAGACTTGACAGCTGCCGTCGATTGGCTGCCGTGAGTTGATTGGTGTTGATTGCTCATTAGTACGCCAATTACCCTACTTTGGCATTTCCTTCTTTTCTTCCCCTGACCTTCCTGTTTCTGCTATTGTTCGCGCCGCGTGCATCCGCTTACTAGGTTTCAGGCACGTTTTCATCCCCGTACACATGCGCTTTTGGGCACCATGTGTGCTCTCAGCTAAACGATTCTGTACCTTCCTCCCCACCCTTTCCTGCAGCTTTGCTTAGCAATGGCCAGGCCAGTTTGCATTGCTCCAATGTGCTTGCTGCTACGGTGGCACACCCCTCTGCTGATGTCATGTATCTCCTCTGAGCCACTCCTCGGTATTATAGCGCTGTGCCATATGGTTCAACCTTCATCCGGAGGGACATTTGCGATTCAGTATTATCTGCCTCATTTGCATGGCATTGACTACTAATTCATAGTTACCGTGCCGAACACTGTCGCAGGCCCTTAGCAACCCTTGCACCGTGGTTGTGGTGTTCCATGCCTACCATTGTGTATTATGGTGTAAACCTGCTTTGTATTACATTGCAATTTTATGACATTTTTATATATTTTCTTTATGTTCCAGTTTGCGCACACATGCCCTGCGGTTGTACTGTGCGTTACTGTGGACATGACATTAAATGTTGTTTTTTTAGGTGTTGTGCATCTTTTCTTATGCCATTGGCTGTGCATTTAGCCATTGGCATATGTTAACTTTGTAATACATGAGTCTGGTCCACTTCCATAGCTCCGATGTTCTGTTTGGGAAACTGTAAACCGTGTTTTTTGGTTTACATTTCCGTGGGCTTACGCTACACCTGCACCACTTCGTGAATCACTATCTGCCTTCATTTGCATGGTGCAACACTGTGCATGGGGTGATTAGCATACCTATGCCGAGGGCTGTGCAGTTCTGGCGTACTCTGGTAGTGCACGTGGTATTGGTTCATACCTGAATCACTCAACGGCCATATTTGGCATTATTACGCCTACGCTACACCTGCACCTGGCGCATATCTAAGATAAAGCACTTTTTGTCCCAAGTTTATCTTTCAATAGCACTTCATGTCTTGGTCCCCTTGTCATTGGATTACTGCAATGCTCTTTACCAGGGACTTCCTATCACTGAACTTGACTGTTTATAGTTGGTGCAGAACTCTGTTGCCAGATTACTGACTGTTATTGAACATTACCAACATATCGCCCCTGTTCTGCATGGTCTGTGCTGGGTACCAGTTCAATTCCGAATTATGTATAAGGTCCTGGTGTTGGTATACTGGTATTTACTGGACCTGGATCTCTCTTACCAGAAATAGTCAGTGGTATCTAAAACCCCTCCAAGGCTAATATGCTTATCAGGGGTTGTTGGTGATTTCATAGCTGCATTTTGAGACATCTGGCATGAAATCTTTTGCTTATCAAGTTCCCCACCTGTGGGACCTGCTACCTCAGTGACTTTGGGAGAGTACAGTGTTGATCAGCTTCTGTAGATTGTTGAAAAATATCTCTTCAATACTGCATATGAAGGGGTAGCATGATTATAATGATCTGTTTTTATGTTTTATGTAAGTTTACATGTTATGTATGATTTATGTTATGTATTGTTTTGTTCTTGTTTGATATCTACTGGATATGGTGTTTTGTGGAAAAACACTTAGATAAACTGAAACTGAAGTTGAAGAATCAATCAGAGGACATTAGAAAAGATGGGAAGGGAAGAATAGAATCACAAATTATAAAAGAATAATTGCAGGAAATCTGTAAGACCACTATGTATGCTACAAAGTCTAGCAGATTCTGGATATTTGCATGGAAATGTTTACACAGATGCTTTTAAACTCAAAGCAGACTTCAGAGGAGTGTCCCCTGAGTGGAGAGCATGTGTTGGAGATGTCAAGGGAATAAGAGAGGAAATTGGGAACATTTTATGGGAATATGGAAATATGCGGAGTTAGCTAAGAACTAAGGATTCCCTACAGAATATCCTGACACAATTTTCTGGGGGAAACATTAACCAAGAAGATGATGCTATTATATCTTGGTTTAGAATTGTCAAGACACAATAAAGCATTATTACATTTGATATTACTAGCAACCAAAAAAATAAATTTTTCAAAACTGGAAATCAAGAATTAAACATATTGTAAGTGGAGTACTGAATATTGTAAAGGAAATAAGACACAGAGATGGAATCATTAAAAGACAGAGAAAGTAAATTTCACAAAATATTTGTTGTATTTGGGAATGGACCAGAAGTAACCACCATGCAGAAACAATACTGTTGTGCAGAATTTCAGCTGTGTTACTGACTGTAATTAACTGGTGAAAGCTTTCAGCTTGCTGTGTATGATTCTCGAGGCATCATAATTTCTGTATGGTTACTTATTGTTCTGAGTTTTTGACACACAAATTTAGCTTACTGTACTCTTCTGGTATTTGGGAATTATGTATACAAAGCAATGCTCAAATAAATGACTAAAATAAGTAGGTTAGTAGAAATTGTAAAGTAAGTCTGAATCTTCCAATGCATAAGAATACAGAACAGAGCTATACATTACTAGGCTAACAGCTTAAGGGCTCTTACAAGCCTAGAACCCAATTTTATCAAATGTATGGCCCCTAGGGGCAAGAGAATGGAATGGGTTTGTGCCTGTACATTGAGTATCTTACAGATTTCCCCTGTCCATAAGGGACATAGGCATTACTGCAGGTATGAATTTGTGATTAACCAACCATGATTCAAATTGCATTTGAAGAAGGCCAAGGAAAGGCTCTGCGTAATGTGACTAGGAAGTCTGTTCCAAACAGGGGGCAGTCTCTGAGACGCATGTCTCTCCAGAATGATTTGTTTGAATCATTGACTAAGTTTAGATCCCTAGATTGGGTGATCATGGTGTTTAACTTGCAGATGTGCAGCAGCTCCATCAGGGCTGAAATTGTGGCCCAGATTCAGAAAGGTTTCCACCAGCAGTAAGCCCTTTTCACTTCTGGTGGTAACTATTAACAACTGTTAGACAGCCCTACCGCAGTGTTTACCTCAAAGAGGTGCACCACCATGGTGGGCTGTCTCTCTAGCCTACTGTGAAAGCTAATGAGGCATTCTGAGGGAGTGGCATATAGTAATTAACCACGTGCTCTTCCCATGGAAATTTCTGCTTCAAGTATATCATAGCTGAGTGATTCATACAGCTGGTCAGATGCATAATTCCTTACTGCCAGCCACGGTAATTAATGTGCCCAAAAACTCACATTCACTCATTTCAGTGAGTGAAATTATATAACAGGTAAGTGCTGGGGAGTTTAGGAGATAGTTAGTATTGGGGACTGTATGCATACATACACATATAAATATATATATATATATATATATATATATATATATATATATATATATATATATATATATATATATCTGTGTGTGTGTGTGTGTGTGTGTGTGTGTAAGTGTGTGTGGTTATGTGTATATGTGTGGGGAATGATTGAGAAGGTTGCTTATGTTAACTCGAAGCATTGGCTGCCAGCTGTGATTATCACAAGGGCAGCCAAAAAGGGCCTTTCAGATCTTATTGTAGTCACCAAGGCATTCAGAGACATAAGGATACAGCTCTCAACAGCAAAGATTTTTGCAGAATGTGTAGATTTTTGCTTCATATTTTTGTTCCTTTTTTATGAAATTGTGGATTTCTGGCATATCATTGGCAAATCATTGAAGATTTAAGTCAGAAAATAGTGACAGACATTTCAGTTTCAGACTTCACACCCTTCAGAAAATTCATGCCAATGCAAAACTTGTTATTCTATCTACTTTCTATGTTTATAAGAGCAATATTTAAAAACTGTTGCTATATTTGGGCCTTTGTACCTCCATTATTTATGGGGTTGTCCAGATTTCTGGCAGTAAGAAGTTGACAGGTATGCATAAGGATTGGCTGATAATGAGGTCATTCCTCAGTGTGTCTCTGAATCACTTGTATCTGAAATTGCAGGTCCTTTTTGCTGCTGTCTTACAGCTCGCAGCTGAGCTTTTTTCTAAATCCTGGCTCACGGGTATAATGCATGTACACAATAATGGAAAGCGTGTACACAATAATGGAAAGCATGTACACAATAATGGAAACCATGTAGACAGTAATGGAATGCATGTACACAATAATGGAAAGCATGTACACAATAATGGAAAGCATGTACACAATAATGGAATGCATGTACACAATAATGGAAAGCATGTACACAATAATGGAAAGCATGTACACAATAATGGAATGCATGTACACAATAATGGAAAGCATGTACACAATAATGGAAAGCCTTACTGCGATGCTTCTTTTTTTATTGTTATTAATGTATGTTAGCTCATGTCACATATTAATAACGTGATAAAGTTGCTTAAAAAATTCTCAGCATTATAGAAGAATCATAGAATGAATGCCAACAGTTTGGTTGTGCTAGTTCGTAAACCTGATGGAAGTATCAGATTCTGTTACAACTTTGGGAGACTGAATAGCATTTCAAACTTTGATTGCTATCGCATGCTCAGAAGTGATGAGTCGATACAGAACCTTGGAGAAGCCAGATATCTGACAACACAGGATCTGATGAGGGGATACTGCCAGATACAACTTAGCCCCTCTGTCAAAGAAAAAGTAGCCTTTATAACCTCTCACATTCTATTTGAATACACAGTGTTACCATCTGGCCTGAGTAGAGCCCCAACCGATTTGCAGAGGATGATGGGTGAATGATATACCTCTGGCATACCTAAATGATGGAGTAATTCATTTAGAGAACTGAGAGTCTCACTTACAAAGATGCAGGCTGTATTGGAATCTAGAAGCATGAAATGGCATGAAAAATTACATATCAGGCCCTCTGGAATTGCTATTTAAATGTAGTCTCCAAACAGGCTTCATGCCTCATGAATGCAGAACAGTAACCACGGGTGGATCCAGGAATTTGTAAAAGGGGGGGGGGCGCAGTCTGGTCAGTTGACTACCAGGGTGGAAGTGGGAAAGTGGGACACTGGGTTTGGTGGTTGTGAAAAGATCTCCTTAAGAAGCTCTGACATCATGTGTGGAAGGACAGCAATATACATTCAGATGCACATCATTTTGCTGTGTATGTGGTAGTAGAAGCAGGTAATCCCTGTGCAGTACACAGTCCATGTGCGGATAGTATAATATTTCCAATGCATGCCTGGAAAAGACGGTTGGTTGCCCATACCGAGTCACATTCTCCTTACATGCCACAGCGTATATGCACTGTTATGAACTAGGAATGGGTCCCACTGAAGGTGAAAATAGCCACAGCAAAATATTTAAGTAACTTTTTTTAAATTAAATAATGATTTATGTGGAAACAGTGAAGTTCAATTAAGTAAAAGTCTTTTCACCAGTTTCTGAGACCAGTCCCAGAGTAATACTTGGACTTCCTTTCTCTTCTGAAGGGAAGAGCTCTGCATGCTACTAAAACTTTATGAAAACTGTCCAGCCTTTGCTAAATCTCTGGCACTGACAATTCACAAACACACACAGATATAAGTGCATATGTAGATATGTTTTTGTGTAATTCACCATGGATGGTATGCATCTCCACTCTGCTTGATGACTTTCCACTGTCCATGTTGTGCAGTGGCGGTCTGTGTAACTTAACTGCCCTTACTGTTGTTTTCCAACCTTTGTCTGTCATCTGTTATGATATTTGTTCTGTAGGTATACGTGCTGTGCTGACCTTCTCCTCCTCTTTCCCTGTCTTTACCTTTCCTTCTATTCTTAAAAAATAAAAAATGGGGCCTATTCTCGCCATAAAAAAAAAAATGCCCATGCCCCTATGACTTTCCCCAAGATGTTCCTATTCCAATATACCTCTTGTGTGTCCCTCTTCTTCATCCACATCCATACCCCTCATCTGGTTTTCTATGTCCCAATTTCCTTGGGTGTGTGTGTGTTACTCACACAAGTCCTGCACTCATAAGTTAGTCAATGTTAGTCGTGCCGAGGTGACCATGACTGACCTTCAGCTTTATTCATTTTTTTATTAGAAAATTTGCAGATTCTACAAGTGATAGCTAGCATATTTTATTAACAATGGACTTACAGAGATATTCCATAGCTGTCAGTAAATGTACTGGTAAGATTCTGTTACAGATATGTACCAATGAAGGTTAGGCTGCTTAGATTGTGAGATTCTTTCCGTAACTTTGTTAATGTACATCATGCTTTGACAGCGATTTTTCATTACTTATGGAGCACCTAAATGTGATATACAATACACCATTACTGCTGAGATATTCCATTGTGCACTGGGATATTTTGAGTCCTCTATAGTTATTCTCAACATTTCCACTGCTGTCAGCATAATGTGCCAGATTCCTCAAACTTTTCAGATTCTGGCCATCTGTGTTATGCGGGTATGACTATATAATCACATATATTATCTTGAATGTAGGGTGTTCATTGTGAGGTTCACAGCTTACAACTTGTTTCACTAGAATGTAAGACTTTCCTTTTATTGCAGTGTTAAAGGAAATGCAGTAGGCTATATATTGACTTAGGTAGTGAGGTATTGTAGTTTCAGTCTTTCATGATGTCATGACAGTAGATTACAGCTTCATGAAATTTTTTAAAGAGGCCTTCCTAATTAACAAAATTAAATGCACAAGTATCCATACTTTTCATCAAAAATAGTATAACTTGGCATTGCATGTGGTAAGGATACTATGCTAATCTCTAAGGGATTGTTATTCACATTTGCTATGGAAAGTGCTGTCTGCAATAGCTGCATCTGGGCTTCCACAGGGGGTATGACTGGCATATGAGAGTTAAAGACTCTAGTGGAGGTGAGTAGTGGAAGGTGGATGGAGAGAACAAAGATAGGGAAAGAAGGGAGGTGAATGAACATTAAGAACACTTTGAATAAGAAGAGGAGTAGTCTGGGGATGGAGCAATTAAGGCAGTCTTGGAGGAAAGACAGTAAGGAGTGGGAAAAGGAATGAAGAGTGGACAGATGAGGGGTTTGGGAAGAAAATATGGAGGGTATGTAGTTGAATTAGGAAGGCAAAACTGGAGTTTAATGCAGAGGTATGTATTTGTCACAAAACTGTCACCAGCTAGGTTAAAATAATAGTGATTACCAAGTCTCAGTTTGCAGGAGATGTTGCTTATGATTGTTATCTGTGATGGTAATTCTTTTTTTTTCAAAACAGGTTTATTGTTTTAACATATAAGAGAAATATCATAAAAATTTTATACAAGTAATTAAAAATAGGTATTATTATAATATTCAACAAAACAACTAAAGTATTTACAAAGACATCCACTACAATCAGATCAATTAATTAAACTAAAATACCATGCTATTGAAATTAAAATTTTTTTAACAAATTTTGTAAATTATCCCATACAATAAAATAAGATGTTTTTCTATTTGTTCTAGTCCTAATTGTGTTTATTTCCATATGGCACACTATATTCATAACATTTTTAAATTCATTGAACGAAGGAGGTGTATCTGAAATCCAATTTCTAGTTATTATTTTCCTAGCCACTGCTAGAATAGACCATAACAAGTGAAGCTTAACCTCTTAACACTTTGAGGTACAGGTGTGTTGAATAATATAAGAGATTTAGAAATAATGAAATTATCTGTAAAAAGAGCCTGCAAAAATTCATTAATTGACTTCCAGTATTCTTTCAATTTTATACAGTCATAAAACATATGAGCCCAGTCAGCATTAATTTCTACATTACATCTCTTACATAGATTATCTTTATTATTTATTTTATTCATCATCAAAGGTGTATAAAAAGATCTATGTAAAAATTTCCATGTATAAAGTCTCCAGACAATGGAAGACGTAGTTCTATAAGCAGATTCCAATATATATTGTTTATCTTGTTGATTTGGTGGGGCCCCATTAATAGAAGTGAAATAATTCCAGTATGAATCTACACTGTAAAAAGTTTCTTGTCTGATAACTTTATGTATGTATGAAAGTTTACCTTTATCAGAAACTTTATGTTGTAAATTTAATATCAAGTAATCAATCAGTGTTGGAATAGATTCTTTAACAGTTATAGACATTAAATCTATTTTATTAATGAGATGTTGTCTAAAGGTCTGAACCTCTAACCAGCAAGTTTCTCTTAGATCAAATTCTTGTTTTAAGAAATCTAGATTTTTAACTTTATTATCAGTTATCAACTGATACCAGTACTTTAGATCATTATCTATAGCTAAATGAGTTCCTTCAGAAGTAGATGACAAAAGCATACCCTGAGTATACATTATAGGAAATACAATAAAATTCCATTCCCTATACTTAGGGTGCATGAATATAAAGTTACTAATAATAATATTTAATGGGTAACAAACCATATGTTTAGGTGTAATAGGTGAAGTACAAAATTCCTTTAGTAACCATAACATGGAGTTATTTACAATCATATTTTTATGTGTTAAGGAGATTTTCATGAAGTGTATACTAATTAGCTCCCAATAATCTTTCCATTTTGTGACATATGACTGATCTATTAATAAAGTAATAACTTTTACAATAGAAGAGATAGTATATAAATTAAAGTCTGGAAAAGAAATACCCCCTTGAGACCAGCTATTAGTATGTTTCTTTAATGCAATCCTAGGTCTATTAGGTGCCCATAAGAAATTTAACATTAGTGTGTTCAGTTTCTTGATAATTATTTTTGTAGGTGGAAGTATTATTGATTGTATTAAGTATAAAATCTTGGGGAATATTATCATTTTAATAATTGTAAGTCTCTCCACCATAGTAAAAAACATATTATTCCAGGTATTAAAAGATTTTGTATATTAAGAAAACAGGTATTATAATTATTATATATAATAGATTTAATATCTTTAGATAGTATTATACCTAAATAAGTTATCTGACCTGAATTGGGTACATATTTAGTAAAATCACTAATGAGAATATTTTTCGTGTATATATAGGCAGTATTTTAGTTTTTCTTCATTGAATATTAAACCAGAAATACTTTTAAAATTCATCATGTTGTCAAATAGAGACTGTATAGAAGAATTAGATCCTGCTGATGTAATTAGAACATCATCTGCAAAAGTTGAATTTTGGATGTTGTATTTTCATCTATTTCAAAACCCTCTATGTCAGTACTGTTTCTGATCAAATTAGCCCAAGGCTCCATTACTAAAGTGAATAATAGTGGAGAAAGTGGACATCCTTGTTTTGTACCTTTAAGAATGGGTATTTTTTGTGAAACATATGTTCCTACCTTAATATAAGCCAACGTTCCTTTGTATAAATGTTCAATTAGATTTACAAATGCATCCGAGAAGTTTGTGCACTTCATTAAGGTAAACAGCTAGTCCCAACTTACTGAATCAAATGCTGAACTTATATCAAGACTAATAAGTGTTAAAGCTTTCTTTTTCCTATTTGCAAAATCTATTAATGTTAAAGTTCTTCTTATATTATCAAAAGTATTTCTATTTACAATGAAGCCTGTCTGATCTATATCTATAATGCCGGGAATGATTGTCTTCAATCTATCAGCAAAGATATTCATAAACATTTTATAATCAACATTAAGTAATGAGATGAGCCGATATGAAGAACATCTAGTTGGATCTTTATTAGGTTTTAAAATTGGCGAAATAAATGTATATTGCCAAGATGGGGGGGTTATTAACTCAGTTTGGGCCAAAATAAAAACCTTATGTATTAATGAATATGTATTTTTAGAAAGGATTTTATATATCTCTGGTATAATACCATCATTACCCGGTGCTTTCTTTGATTTAAGCTTATTTATTTGTGTAATAACTTCTGTATATGAAATACTCTTGTCCAATAGTTTAATCTGTTTATTAAGCTTTTTATTCATATTTGTGGTTATAAACTCCTTTATTTTATCTTTAGATTCCATGTTAATATTATTATGGTTAATTTTGTGAAAGTGATTTCTAAATTCATCTAGTATTTCTGGTATACTAGAAACATTCTTCTTTTTCCTTAGAGAAAAGATTTCTTTGATATGGTTTTGTTTATTCAACCTTTTTGTTTTATTTTTAAGTCTATGTAAGTATTTGGGGCTTATTGAATAAGACAAAACTTGTATTCTCTAAAGTTATTTTAACTTTATGAGTTAAAATTTCTTTGTATTTCTCATTTAGTTTGTTTATTTCTTCAATAACTTTCTTGTCCATAATATTTTCTTTATTATTATGTTTATAAGAGTCTAATTTACTTTGAATATCTAACAATTCCTTATCCCAAGATTTCCTTTTATTATTATACCATCTGATACTTTGTCCATATAGATATGATTTTAAGGCATCCCAAACATAAACAATGGAGACTTCAGGAGTGTTATTTATGTCTAAAAATGTTTTACTTCTGAAAGTATATATTCTTTATAGTCTTTTAGTTGAGTTAAGTATGCTGGTATCCTTTTGATCTGAACATTATGAGTATTTTTATCATGAATCCAAAAACAATTGAATTATGATCAGATATAGGACATGAAATGATTTTGGAATTAATTAAATCTGTTACCATCTGGTTAGAAATAAAGACCCTATCTATTTTTGAATAAGTTTTGTATCTGTTAGAAAAAAGGTGTATGGTAATGATTTTGAATCTATCTGATTATTAATATCATTCAAATGATAAGAATTAGCAAAATCCTTTAAATGTTTTGCATTAGATGTAATTATTCTCTTTCCTATAGTGGTAGTATCACTTTCATGTAGTATACAATTAAAGTCACCAGCTAAAATAATATCTCCTATAGAGAATGATATGATCTTATCAAGATGATGTTTCACTGTATTAATACCAATTCCAGGTATCCAATATACATTAATTAAAGTGTAAGTCTTCCCATTAATTTGTATTGTAACCATACAAAGCATTCCTTTGTCATCCTGATAAGACTTAATGGTTTTAGGAATGGGCATACTTTTATTCCATAAAATAGCCACTCCTCTTTTTCTGAGTGTGCTCTGAACTAACCAATACTGTATATTTGTTTGTGGCTAGTTTATCAATATCTTTTTCAAGAGATGGGTTTCTTGTAGGAAGACTAAGTTGGCCTTATGTAAATTAATGTATCTTATTAGGCTTGCCCTTTTACATGGATTATTCAATCCATTAATGTTTAAAGAAATTCCTTTTAAAGATGTCATTTGGCATTTTTAAAACTTAAGAATCTTATGATTAAAATAACAAATAACAAGATAAGTAATGTTACATCTCCTCCTTTAGGTGTACCTTTAAATATAGCTGTATTTATTGAATCTCTTATGGGATTTCGTATAGGATTCAATTTTGTTTGTAGTGACAATGAATGTACAAAATATATTGTGGATGTCAAAACTATATACAAATAACAATGAACAAGTGAAAATAATGTAAGGATTAAACCTTGCATCCAGCCTGGAGTTGTAAACTCCAACTTAGAGTAGTATTTACCACTCAAGTTAACCCCCTACCCTAAGCAGCAGTACGTCAGCTACCACCTTATCAATTTAATACTAGTTATATTTAACTGAAGTTAACAGTTTTCAATTCAATTATCTAGCAAGACAAGACTACACATTTGGTAAAACAGCATCATATAAACTAAAATAAACCTTTTTTTTTAAAAAAACTGTTCATACTACTATATACATCCATGTAATATAAAACACTTGTATTCAAATAGCATTCAAATAATCTTGATGTTAGAAATCAAGAGGAGAGAAAAATAGGTTCTAACATTCATTTAAATCAAAAACTTTGGCTAATATGATTCAGACATTACATATATTAGGATGCATCTAATTTCTGTCATGTAAATACAGTTAACAGCTTCCAAAAAAAACCTTGAATTGCTTGTATATGAGTATTTACTCAAACTCATTATTGCCAATAGAATAAAATATTGTATTCATAGAAATTGTTATAAATCATACTTCATAGTTAAGCAGATTCTCAGAAACATTTATATACATATCTACATACACACACATACACACACACACACACACACACACACACACACATATATATATATATATATATATATATATATATACATACACACATGCACATATACACATATACATATATATATATATATATATATATATATATATATATATATATATATACACATGCATACACACACACACACATACACACACACACACACACACATACACACATACACACACACACACACACACACACACACACACACACACACACACACACACACACACACACACACACACACACACACACACATACACACACACACACACACACACATATATATATATATATATATATATATATATATATATATATATATATATATATATGATCTCACTGAGTTGTATCTTTACTGAGCACCATCTTACATTGCTGTCCCTTCAATAAATCTGTCTGCTTTATACAAAATAATGCACAGCAAACACATTTTAGTAACCAGATTTTACAAACATGCTATACTACTGCTTTAAAATATATCACATGACAATTTCTTCCAGTATAGAGTTATAAAATTATTTATGCTTGTCAATCAGATGAATTAAATGAGTTATAGTAATGTATATGTTTGGGACATAGGTTTTTAATACATGTTATTAATCTGCTATTCCTGTATCTGTGATGTGTCAGTGTGATATCTAGGTCAAAGGTGAGACCAGCTGCTTTCAGCTTCTCTGTGAGAATTCTGAGAGTTGAAGCTTTTGAAGTAGCTCATGGACACTGTGCATGAGACAGCCCACATCCCAGATTGTCTCTCTTAACATTTTGGCGGGAAACTTATTAAAAACTAGTGGCAAACATTCATTTAGCAGTGTAAATGCATCTAAACATGACAAATCCTTCACAATGCATTCTACAGGTTATTACATACTCTATGTAAGTGAAATCAAGCCCAAAATTATTAATAAGTAACAAAACTCAACATTTTTGTCCCAACTCAACTCCTATGCGAATCTTATTATTTACTGTGTCTATATGATCAAAAGTATTTCTATATATTAATAAAGAAAAGAAAAAGAGAGTAGAAAGTAAAAGGGTGTAAGGCAGAAATAAAAAAATGTAAGAGAAAGCTATAAGAAGTATATACAATAGAATATTACTTACTGTTTATATTAATAGAGTTAAAAATAAAACATATTATTTACTATTATTTAGTTCTAATTATTATTAGTTAAAGCATGACAGATTATTTACAAACAAGCATAAGCAGTGTAATCAAGAAAGTATAATTAGGTAGTGTCATTCCTGTATCTGTGATGTGTCAGTGTGATATCTAGGTCAAAGGTGAGACTAGCTGCTTTCAGCTTCTCTGTGAGAATTCTGAGAGTTGAAGCTTTTGAAGTAGCTCATGGACATTGTGCATGAGACAGCCCACATCCCAGATTGTCTCTCTTAACATTTTGGCGGGAAACTTATTAAAAACTAGTGACAAACATTCATTTAGCAGTGTAAATGCATCTAAACATGACAAAACCTTCACAATGCATTCTACAGGTTATTACAGACTCTATGTAAGTGAAATCAAGCCCAAAATTATTAATAAGTAACAAAACTCAACATTTTTGTCCCAACTCAACTCCTATGCAAATCTTATTATTTACTGTGTCTATATGATCAAAAGCATTTCTATATATTAATAAAGAAAATAAAAGAGAGTAGAAAGTAAAAGGGTGTAAGGCAGAAATAAAAAAAATGTAAGAGAAAGCTATAAGAAGTATATACAATAGAATGTTACTTACTGTTTATATTAATAGAGTTAAAAATAAAACATATTATTTACTATTATTTAGTTCTAATTATTATTAGTTAAAGCATGACAGATTATTTACAAACAAGCATTAGCAGTGTAATCAAGAAAGTATAATTAGGAATAGCATTTGAAGAACATATAAACTTTTAAAGGAAAAAAAAATGTATCAAATTACTGACCTTATTTTTCCTCTTCAGAAAGAGAAACAAGTTAAATCACAGCTTGCCATTAAATCTCCAGATATTTTGACTAGTTATGAAACAAAACATTTCTTTGCACACAGAGAATAACTTTGATTAAATCTTTTTCAAAATATTTGTTGCTTCTTGGAAATGCAGGAACTATATTTAAAAAGATTAATAATAAAATAAAATGATGAGAGAGAAAAAAAACATAGTACAAATCATTTGTTTTTTAGTTTCTTCTTCTTCTCTGAAGTCTTCCACGAAGTTTCAGTTGCCAGTCTCTTTAACGAAGGACTAGCCCATTCCATTTCTTCTATTTTTTCCTAAATCTTATTTTTTTTGATAAACAGTAAAGCAGAGTCTAAGTCATCGAAAATTTTAGGACCATCAGGAAGGAAGATTTTAAGCTTGGCAGGAAACAGAAGGTATGTTTTAAACTGTGCTTTTTAAAGCTCCTTTATTAGTGGCAGAAAAACCTTTCTTTTAGCTAATACCATGGAAGAATAGTCATTGTCAAAATGCACAGTTGTTTCATTAATCTTAACAGGAGCTTTAGCCCAAGCAGATTTAAGAACCATCTCTTTATCAAAAGATGATAGAAATCTAACTATAACTGATCTAGGATAGTTTTTGTTTGAGTTAGTATTAGCTATAGATCTATGTGCTCTTTCGATACCAAAAGAGAATGCTTCTGGTAAATCTAAAGTTTTAGGGAGCCATGTTGTTAAAAAAGAAGTAATATTGTTACCTTCAATATTTTCTGGCAGTCCAAAAATCCTAATGTTATTGCGCCTAGATCTATTTTCCAGGTCATCCAGCTTTGTTTGTAAATGTGTATTTTGTTTCAGCAGAAACTCAATGTTGATTTCCTCTTCTTGTATTCTATTTTCCATGTCATTCACAGCTTCTTCTATGCCTGTCATCTGGATCCTCTGTTGTTGCAGGTCCATATGTAACAAGTCTATTTGTTTTGTAGTTTTTCTATGAAAGTGTCTATTTTAGTATCCATTTTATCCATCTTAGCAGTAAGTTGCTGGACTATAATTATCAGAGACTGAAGTTCTTTCTTGATGCTGGAGTCTTGAGAATTTGTCTTACTGGAACTCATTTCAGACTGATAAACTGACAGGAAAATTTCCAAAGTAATTTCTGACAGGAATATTATTAAGATTTCCTTTCTTTTTTAGATATAGTTCAAGAACTATATAAAACAAACATATTTAGAAATAAAATTACTTCAAAAATTATTTTTTTAAGTAATTAATTCCTGTCAATGTAATGAAATTGGTGGAGCTGAAGAAATCTGCTGCTATCCTGTGTTCATCCTTGGCCACGCCCTGTGATGGTAATTCTGAATGATATGGAGACTATAGGAATGGATGGGAAAATATGATAAATGGCCTGTGAGGAATATGCACTCAGAAAAGGGGTGGTTCTTTGATCCCAAACAGAGAAAGTAAGTGAGGCTTGAAGCAGAAAGGAGGCACTAGAGGTCACACACTTGATTGGGTGGGTGAAAAACTTGATAGTGCAAAGCTGGAAAGGTAACACTGCAAGTGTAAATGTGAGAAGGGTCATTTAGCCTAGCTGATTCAGTTATGGAGAGTAAAGATTATATCTCCTGTCACCTGCAGAGTGGGCAGCTCTGGGAAACTTGTAATATCATATGAGGAATGGCTGTGTGCCTGTGAAAGAAGGACGATGGTGAGATGAGAATTTACAAGGAGCTGTAAGGGGAGGTTTCAGAGATGGAGAGACAAACAAAAAGGTAATGTATAGGGAGGAGAAATGTCAGGACTAGATAGACTAAGGTCTGGCTATATTATTAAATGAGTGAAAAGGAATGAAATAAAAAGTTTTATCTGTTCAAAAAAGTGTAAGCCCCTCTACAACAGTACAAGGCACTTCCAGGAAAGACAGGATGGGATAAGGTGAATGTTGGAGTTGAAGAGATGTACTCAGGAAGCATTCTTACTTAAAAGGTAAAATGTGGCTTGTGAATGGATGCAGGAGCCTCCCAGATGGATAAACTGCTAAAGTTATAATGTGTGCTGCTTAGGAACTCTAATCTGGGATCTATTTAATTCACTCAAATACCTCCAGTTATTCTTTTCTTAACAGAGTTCCACAAAGTATAGAACTGATTTTTAATTTAAAACTTCAATAAACTATTTTGGGGGGTATAGTATAGATTTAAATATATCCTGAGTAATCTTTGACTCAAAAATTTGAATTTCAAATCATTCACAATTGGTATACTGTTTGTCTTACATTATGCCCAGTACCGCATTTGTTGTTTACCATTCCTCAACACAAGTTATCTAATAAGTAATTGCGAATGCCTACTTCCAGTTCTACAAAGTAATTTCTCTTTGTTACATCATAATGTTTTGAAAACATACACTGTTTCTGAATGCCAGTGTGTACTTCCAAAGCAATGATGCTGCCTGTTGAAGTCAAGCGTCCCTGGATTTGAAGTGAGGCGCTCCCCCTGAATGTCAGCAGTGTTACTGCAGGTATTACATGGGAAAGACCAACACACAGTTAATGACTTAATATGATTTAGAACAGATTCAGTTTTACATACCTTGGACACAGACCCTGCCAATGTAGAACAGTGAGGACATATGAAAAGAAACACAAACTGACAAAATAACTAGATGGGAATGTTATTTCCAGCATCGCGTTATACCATGTTGCCATGACTATTTAGCCCCTGTCATGGAATTAGAATGTGATAAAGCAGCTTATGTGCATACTCAGAATGCAATGCATAATTGTAATTTATTCAAATTCAAGAAAGTGCAAATAAGATTTTTCCCTGCACACCATAACCCTCAACTATCCAAATTTCTGCAGAGTGTCCTGACTTTTGGCTCATATTTTGGTCCGTTCCTCCCAAAATTTGTGGTTTTCTGGAAAATCACTGAGGATTCATGTCCCTAAATAATGACACACATTTGATTTTCAGACTTCAGATCCTTCAGAAAATGCATGTTAACACAAATCCTGTTATTCTAGCAACTTTCAAAGTTGACAGGAGTAATATTTAAAATCTATCCATATTTTCTGGGCTTTTATTTTAGGCTTTGTTCAGATTTCTTGCACTACAAGGTTGAGAGGTATAGTGTCCGCAAAATACATGCTTGCAAAGAGACAGACATTTGAATTACAACAGAGTAACACTCTTCCACTGCATTGCACTATTGTTAATACAATGAAGCCAAATGCCAGATGTATCATAATATCAGAGCTGCACCTTGGCTGAGACAGTGAAAACGGCTTCCCTTCCTTTCATAGTGCCTGCCATGGGCTGTGAAGATGTCCTGCCTGCTGATGGGATTCTCTTGCTCGCAGAGTTTCCTCTCTGTCACAGGGCTGTCTGGAACTGAACACTGACTTAGTGGCTCAAACAGTGAAAGTGTGAAACCTCGGTTTCCCTGCTGAGTTGACTGCAGGCTTCTAAGGGGGAGGGAGAGAGTGCAGAAGAAACGAGGGCAGTTACAGGCTAATCAAGTGCAAGCTTGAACAGGGGACATGGCCAAGGGGAGGAGGGGAGTCGTGCTTCTACACAGGACAGACAGGACACCTCAGAAATTAAACATTTTATAATAGTTACCTCTTAAACATGTGAAAGAGCAGTTAAAACTGGAGCACACATCTCCAATACAGTCTTTGACCTCAGCCTAAATAAACCCTTACAAAAGACTGGTTTGAGCTCTCAAACCCTGTCACCAGTGTTGTGCACAAATGATCGTGCTGTTTTGGTACATACTAAGGGTGTGCCTTGTCCAGGTGTTTACATGTTCTTGTAGCACTCGACTGTGAGTCACAATCCCTGTTGAGTTCAGGTACTAAGCGCGCAGCTTATATGATTTATATATATGTGCCATAATTCTTTTTAAGCACCCCAAATACATTAAAACATTAACTGGTTTGCATTGCAAGGCAAAACAAATCTAAGCTAAAATAAAGAATATTCAACTCATTCACTTTGCACCAAGACAGTGGGTCTCCATAACTGTCTTTTGTTGGTTTTATTTTACTTATATTACACTACTAACTACAGTGAAAATATTTATGTGTGGTACTGTATTTTGACGCCTTTTCTTCACCAGCTACTTCCCTAAAACATTTAGAATCACCCCCTCCCTCCAAGTTTCTCAGGAAGCCTAGAGGAGTGGCCCAGAATAAATAATTCCAATCCTACCACTCTGGCATTTTATATCATAAACAATTTACATATGCCGAGAATAAAGCAAAAAGTGTGTACAATAGGAAACTTAAGAAAATTGATAGGGACTTGTGTTCATATAAGGAACACAAAGTCTATATATATGGCCACGTCCTATTGAAGGTAGACATGTTAAAAAAGGATATGTGGGTTCAGAAAGAAGTTATTCTTATAGAGTTGACAGGACAGAGGAACATTCAAATTTTCAGGGGGGGAGACACCACCCCGCACCCAAGCAATATCAGAGAAAGTATTGAACACCAAAGATGTTTTAAATAAAGAGGTTTTGAGGTGTAATGACTTTCAATTGTGTAACAATTCTCTTATTACCTCCCCAACGGGTAATATGGAGGGCAATATAGAGGTAAGAGGAGAGGAAATGCACAATTTCGACCAACCACCTAAGAACGAGGATGTTACAAATAACAAAGGCCCTTTAATTTCATCCTTTGCTGGTTTTAAAGTTTATAATTTTACTAATGTTTACATTTCAAAAGAATTTTTTAATTTATTCAGCAAGGGAATGAAATATATTCCGACAGTAAAATTTAATTTTGTTGATGTTGTCAAAGAGATAAAGTTATACTGTCGAAGATTAAATTTAGCCCTACAATTTAGAAACAAAAATGATTCTGATGTAGGAAGAAATCAAAGAGAAAATAGACTTTGTAAAAAGAGTGCATACATCCCTAACCCCCACCCTCAAGTGGGGATTTTTGAAAAAATGGTTTGTAGGGATATTTATAGATTACACAAGAATATATATAATAGAGAGAACTTAAATGTCCCTTTCGAAGAGAATTTAACCCAGGGGGAGAGAGAATGTCTGCAGAATGTGGTAAACAACAAAAATATAAGACTAATGAAACCAGACAAGGGAGGGGGTATCATTATTTTTGATACAGAGGATTACATCAAAGCAATACATGACATTTTGTTTACTTCAGGAAATTATGAAGAAGTGTCCATAAATCAGATCAATATAGGTTATCACAGGATTGATTTAATTATAGAAGAATACTTGTTGGACAACCGTGTTACTAATGAAATTTATAACTTCTTGAGAATTGAATTCCCAAGAGTTGCTTGTATTTTTGGAATTCCAAAAATCCATAAATCTATTGAGACCCCACCTTTTAGACCCATCATTTCTGGTTCTCATTCCAAAACTTACAACATGGGTGTTGCAATTGATCAGTGGACCAAACATATCTACAATATGGTTCCCCATTTGGTTAAAGATTCTTGGGAATTTCTGAGTAGATTTACTCCTGATGTATGGTCCGAGGATATGATTTTTCTTACAATAGATGTACAAGATTTATTTTCTTGCATTCCTTGTTCAATAGGTTTGGAGTTTTTTGAAAATAGCCTGAAAAAATATTCAGGGCTGAGTTGGGATAGAATCAGTTTAATCTTGGACATGATGGGGCTAATACTTGACCATAACTACATCCAATATGAAGGAGAGTATTTCAGGCAGACCAGAGGAGTGGCTATGGGGGCTTCTTGTGCCCCCATTTTCGCAAACCTGGTCATGCTTGAATGGGAAAATCAATTTTTGTTTTCTAGTGAATTTTTCAAAAACATTTCCCTTTATTCTAGGTATTTGGATGATTTATTTATCATTTGGAAGGGCCCTACTGAAGATATCAAGAGATTTATTGACTATATCAATTCAAGCACTATTTTTTTAAGATTTACATACAAGATGGACAAACTAGGCATTGCCTATTTAGATACTTTTATAAGTACTACCCCTGAAGGATTTGCTTCAAAAATATACAGAAAATCCACCTTTTCAAACGATTATATAGAATTTGGTAGTTGCCACCCTCAACACATTTTTAGGAATGTGCTTAAGGGACAATATATTCGGGCAGCGAGGATGTCATCTTCCAAAGAGAGTATGGAAAAAGAAGTAGATACCATTTCACAGATGTTTTTGGATAGAAAATACCCGAAAAGTATGGTAAAAAACGTGTCCAAATTTGTCAAAAACAACTGGGGTACGAGATACAAACCCCTGACAACCACTAGAAGAAAACAAAAAGAAAAATTCCTACACTAACAGAATAGTGTGTATTATTATGTTCAGTCCATATACCAACCTTGTGAAGGAAATAGTGAAAAGGCATTGGGAATTGTTGAATACATCTGACAATATTTTGGCCAGTATAGGGAACCCCATTTGTATTTATAAAACTGCTTTCAACTTGAAAAAACTTCTGGAGGTCAGCTCTTACACTAGGGCAAAAAAGATAAGAAGATCAACAAAAAAGTGTGGATCTTGTAAGCAGTGTACGAACATTAATGAAGAGGGTATGGTTAGACTGGACAATGTGATGAGAACCAAGTGCTGGAGTATTACAGGGAACTGTAACAGTCAGAGGGTAGTGTATCTTGCTACTTGTTCTATCTGTCCTGCCTATTATATAGGCAAGACAGAGAGAAAATTCAAAACAAGAATCTACGAACATCTTTATAAAATAAAGAAAAAAGATACAAAAAATGCCCTAAGTAGACACATCCTTGACAAGGGTGAAGACCATACCTTTAAATTTATGATTATAGATCAGGTAGATCAATCAGCATATGGGGGGAATTGGAAGACATGGCTAGCATATAAAGAAAGCGAATGGCAAATATATTGTGATGCCACTACTTTCCCCGGTCTCAACGATTTTATTAGTATTAAGCCATTTTTAATTTTGGACCGGGGTTAAGTTTTTTTTTTTTTTTTAGTCTAAGGTTTTTAGTCTAAGGTTTTTAGTCCATGGTTCTCTCTGTATTTCCCAAATATGAATTATTTTATAAAGTACTTTACAAAGGGGGTTGTATGTGCACATTAGTGGTATGTATCAAATTTAGTATATGAATTTATTAATTATAACACAGTTTTTAATTTTACAATTTTATAATATTTTATAATATACATGAATTATATGTCTTTGAATTTGAAAATCATGAAATATTTTATTCCTATATGCACTTTATTCCTATATGCATTTTTGCACATATATATTAATTATAAAACAATTGTAAATAGTATTTTTTAGACAATTTTAGAAGACTTGTATAGGGCATTCTTTTGGAATTAGTTCAAGCATTTATTTTTGAAAGATTTCGGAAATGTATCTTTAAGAAATTAACATGTTTTGGTGCCAAATCTACTTTAAAAGGGGCAGTAAAAAGTGTATATCTTGGTTCTGATGAAATCTGAGATACTCAGATGAAAGCGCTTAACCATTAACCATTGGATTAGTGTACAGCTGGATTTTATTTTGTGGAAATAAACTTCATGTGTTTTTATTTGAGAGCACATTTTTGTTGAATCAACGTCTTGCTCAAGCTGTGGGCTGGTTCCTGTTGTTTTTATTCTACTCTGGCATTTTATGTTAAAGTAAAACTGCATTCCCCACCCCTGCAAGCTAAGCAGCTTGTCAAGTGCTCGTGGCTTTAAATCCAGCCACTGAATAGGATGCAAGTCTGCACAGCCATTCCAAATGCGGCCCATTTAACTAGTGTTATACAACACATATGTACCTGTGTGGGTCATGAGAGATGAGTCAAGTACTACAGATTAATCCTGCCTGCCCTTTCAACAGCAGGCCAAATGCGGTACTCTCTCTCAATTGTGCTGCGTTAGTGCCTTGAAAACCCCTACTTCAAAAGATCTTCAATTAAAAAAAAAATACCTCATTGCGGAAAACTGTGACTCGATCACACTGGAAGAGCAGGTCTCTGCACACTCTGCAAAGTCAGACTCATTTAAAATTAAATTAATAATAAAAGGTTAAGTAAACTATTTATTAAAATGTGTCACCCAATGCTCGCACTCACCAACGCGCCTAATTCAACTAGGGAGATGCTGTTGGAGGAGAATCATTAGAAAAAAATCACATGATGACAGCAAACTCCAATTGCATCTCCAGATGTATTAGGCACGTTTGGTGACAGCATACAATTCTTTGCAAAGAAAAAACGCACCTTCAGAAGTTGAATCTGAAAAATATACCGCCAAATGTACTTTACATTTTTGGGTTTCAACTTATATTCTTTACTGCACTATGAAATGGAAAACACACTGATAGTGGATTTTCTTTTTCATAGTGCAATAAAAAAATATATAAATCGAAACCAGAAAATGAATCATTTTGGTGGTATTTTTTTCCGATTTCCAAAAAAAAAAAAATAACACATTTTAAAAAGGGGTGGCGCGCGCCCCTGCGCCCATGCCTAAATCCGCCACTGGTAACAGTCATCCCTCTGTACAAAGTTGGACCATCTACAGACCCTGGAAACTAAGGACCCATAAGTCTCACTGGTCTCACATACAAAGCCATGGAAAGAATTATCATGGAAATGATCAGTGATGACATAGGAAACCTCCAAACACTGGACTCAACCCAGTTTGGTTTTGTCAAGGGCAGGTCATGCCTATTCAACATGGTGGATTTCTATGAGAATGTCACTAAAACAATGGAAGAGGACAAAAAGATTCACACTACCTACCTTGACCAGGCCAAGGCATTTGACACAATACTCCACTTAGGCATCATTGACAAACTCAAGAGGTTAGGTATAAATTCTTATGTCACTCGGTGGATAGCCAGATGGCTCAAAGACAGGACCCAGGAAGTTAGAATTGAGGAGTCCAGCTTTACAAAGAGGCCATTCATAAGTGGAGTCTCTCAGAGACTGGTCATAGAACTGCTCCTTTTTGGCATTTACTTCTCTGAAGTCAAGGCCAATGTTAAGAACTTCTGGTTGACTAAATTTGCAGATGACTGCAAACTTGGAGCAGTCATAGAACCCCCCACCAACACTAGTGTTCTCCAAGAAGGGCTAGCACAGACAAATAACTTGTGCCATTGACTAAATCTAAATGCCAAGAAATGCATAATAGCTTCCTTTTGAAAGTCATCCACCCCTGGTAACTATCATAGTGACAATACACCCCTAAGAGTCAATCCTGTAGTTAGAGACTTCTGGACACATAGATAGTAATGTAGCCTTTGACCATCAGGTGTCTACAGTAGTGAGGAAAATATTTCTCTCTACTTATAAACAAAGGTGGGGTATCTTGGTTCAAAGAGGTCATTATTCTACTGTATTTGGCATTCATCAGATCTATCATTGAGTACAATGCTCCCTTTCGTATGTAACTAACTAGGCATATCCAACCACTGACAATTCCACAGAAGTTCCTCACTAAAAGAATACAGGATGTAAGTAACATGTCCTAAGCAGATTGCCTCAAAGCTTTATCCCTGTTTTCTCTCTCCTACAGGCTGTTGAGGGGAGATCTATGCCTGACATACAAGGCATTGTTAGACCCCACCCTAATGGACCACCTGTATATTTGCAAAACAAAGAACACCAGAATTACCTGTTCTAAAGACTTTAACCTTTCCTATGATATAAATAAGACCTTTCAGAGAGACAGGTATGTATCCCACAGACTACCCCTTCTCTGGAAGAGGTTCCCCATCCATGTGAAACAGACTTCTTCCTTGACTCAATTCAAATGCCAACTTGGACAACTGGTTGCGGAAAAGGAACGTCATCCCTTGTTTGGTATCCACATCTCTAACTGACACAGGCAGCGTGTAAATAGTTCATCTCCCAGGTCCCTGCTTGTAAATGTTTCATCTCCCAAGGCCTTGCTTACTCTTACCAAGGATACCAGAACTTGTCAGAGATTTGGGATGCATAACTAGGCTTAAAAAGCCCTTGTGGTCATTAGCCTAGTACACACCTGTGAACCTATGAATGCGTAAGACATGCAGGCTTGACTGTGAGTGGTAAGAGAAGTGAACTGGACATGGTGGAATCTAAATATTTGTGGTATCTTATATGAAAAGCATGGTAGGACCCCAAGCAGAAAATACAAATCCCATAAAAAACTGTCCTGTACTCTCCATCAAGAGACATGTGAATGCTTCCCTCAGATTAGCTAAGTACCATGGAAAGTTTGTGTTCATTTTTTTTACTCTTGTTTGTCCTTTGACAGATCTCATAAGAAATTAGGTTCCTGTCACAGTACAATGGTCTCTTAAGATGGTGAGATCATTTAATGAACTAAAAATTATCCTATATTGTTAACCCATGTTAATGCCTCCTGCTTTTTGTAAGGAGCTTACTGTATACATTGATGCATTGGAGATGGATTTGGGGTTATTAGTAGTATCCTAAGGCATTCAAAGTGAGAAGGACCCTGTACACTATATCACCAGAAAGTTGAGCAATGCAGAAAGGAGATATTCTACCACTGAAGAAGAATACCTGGGAATAAAGTGGGCCTTCTGTGCCTCGAAGTACAAGTTATTAAGTAGATGCTTCAGTTTTGCAATGTCTCATGCCTCATCATTGCAGTGGTCAACTAGGCAGACCAATGGCAACATGAAATTGTGTCAGTGGGCACTTTCTCTACAATCCTCTAGATATACAATGATCAGCAGTCCAGGCTTTGCCACCAAAAATGCTGTTGGATTTATAAGGGCCTACAACCCATTGCTATGAGTCCAGAATCCCTGATTTTGTGATGGGTAGTGTGACACCCATGCACTGGCCCAGCAATCAAGGAGCCTCAATCCTCACCACTAACACCAGTGAGGGGCATCCATATAGGGGAAGGATAATAAATACACACACAGTAAAGTACAATTTACCTTAAGAGCACACAGAGATCACAGTCAGTCTGGGGCTGGTTTCTCCCTTTCTCTCCAGATCCCAATAAGACTCTCCACTGGCACAGCTATAGGATCCAGATCTCAGCCTAGTGGGCAAGCTAAAACCTCCAGCACCCTCTCTGTCCAACAAGTGCTTCGTGCCCCTGCCCAAGAAGATCACACACACACACACACACACACACACACACACACACACACACACACACACTTTGAGATAAGAGTTATATACAACCACACAGACACTCCTAAGAAAGGCTAGCACAGGTTCTCCAGCTATGCCCCTTTTACCCAGACTATACGGTAGAAATCACTGCCACCACCCAGCTAATACTTATCAGCTACTCAAAGGTCCTTAAAAGGATGTCCAGTTATTACTGTGCAATATTATTATCCAAATGGTAAGTGCAACCTAACAGTCAAGACTTATTTGGAGTGACTTGGTACAGTATCACTATATACCTGCAATGTACTCTTAGAGCTTAGATTATCTTTACACAAAACAGCCACAGTTGAAAGGTTTAAAAATATTTAATAATAAATAATAAAAACACAAGACAATACTTCTTACTACCCAGTGCCAGTCAGGAGTTCAGAGATCACAGAGAAATGCTAAAAATAATACCGTAGAAAAGTTCTGACATCAACACAGAAAAACACTTAGTCTAATCTTCCTAATTCCTAGCTATTTCTAAGAGAAAACACAGTTCTAAAATAAACTTACATATAGAGCAAGACAGTGCAGGTGATATTGGATGTTCTCAAGACAAATGCTCTCATGCTCTGATTCTCTCTGTCTTTAAATTGATAACACAGTACCACTGATTCATTTCAGATTACATAATTTATTTCTGGTTCCCAGGCTAACAGAACTCAGAGGTTAATGGCCCCTTTGATCTTGCAGCTGGTCAGGAACCAGAGCAATAAAATAAATTGTACATGCAAATTCTAGCCATTAACTCTGGCCTCAAAACAATAGGCAGAAGTCCTTCATCCAGACATATCGGCTCTGAATTTTGACATCAAAGACAGTCATAAAATGCTTTACTTAGCTTTCTTAGAGCAGAGTGCACTGTTGTTACATTTTTGCAGTTCAATATCCAATGCAGTCTTTTCACATTTAAGAGAACAAGCCTGTGGCTTATATTAATATTTACAAATGACAGAATTATCTACAAAATTCTATCTGACTAGGCTGGCAGCCTTTACCTAACTTCACAGGTGGGGTTAGTTGTAACCTGTTGGTGCTAGTAAAGATGTAATGTGTCTTTAAAATGTGTGCTGCAGTAGGGAGGAGGACTATTCCCACAGTAGTTAATTAGGCAAAGACAGTTAGCTGGGCACTGATTACCAGTTAATGTTGGATAAAAGGAAGAAGCTTGAGAAGCTAGAATCAGGAAGGTCATTCCTCATCTAGAGTTGCAGAAGGAATGAGCTGGAGCTTGCCTAGATAATCTAAGAGACGTACAGTGTGAGACTCCAGTTAGGGTTTACTTGTGGATTTATCCCCCTGCCCCCACAGCTGACCATCAGCCACCACCAGCTCCTCTCCTCACTCACCATGACTACAGGACCAGCCTTAGCTTTCCCAGACTCAACCTGACCCATGTCTGGGGCCAGGGAGGAGATTGAAGATGTTGGTGCAGCATTATGTTACTGCTAAGGAATGTACCCTAACTCTGGGCACCTTGTGTCAACCTTGACACCTCTGTAATTGCCACCCTCAAGAGATGCACCTTTCCTTCCATGCATGTGCAACCTCCAGCCAAAGCAGCTCACTGTTCATGCAGCATGGAGCTCACAAGTCTTATACACTGCTTGTTGCAGTGAGCCAAGGCTGTCTCCCTCCCCCAGGATGGGTGAGCTGGCATCAGAGACTCACCATCCTCCACCTGTGATCCCACTAGTGACCATGTCACTAGACAGACACAGGCTAGCCAGGGCATAGTAAGGGCTATATCTCTCTGCAACATGGGGCTGCTTCACTTGTGGATTATTCTTGGAAAAATCATCTAGAGTAGGACTAGTGTCTAGTTGTAAGGCCTGCAGCCTAGGACTCTTAAAGCCTTGAAGGGCTGTGAGTGGCCATACTGTTGTTAATGAAAAGAGGCTACCAGCTCTTCTCTGTTTTGTTTCAAGCAAAGGGGGCTATTACTTTGATTTATATAAATCTTCCAACATTGCATTCTTATTGCACTTGCATTTAATATTACTAATATTAATATTACTAATCTAGTAATCTTGTTCATGTAAAGAAGTAAAGGTATAGGGCTTCCCCATGTGACCCCAAGCCGTAGTATCTCAGAAATCACATTTTCTCTTGCATTAGAGTGAAACTAGTGACTGTCAGAGACCATAGTGTATTGTTTCAGGGATTTCCTCCCTTCTGTAATGTTGTATGATGGTGCAGTTGACATATATAACTTTAGAAGGCATGAGGTGGGACCCCTCCTCCAAATACATGTATTTTTACACTTCTTTGTATGCTAAATTCAGATGGTAAAGTTTTGACGTATTAGGATCAAGAGTGTGACAAATGAGAGACTGAGCCATGATCCTTCATAACAGAAGTAAAGATATCGACCATCCTTCCCTCCATCTTTTTATGTATTTATGCGTGTGTGTGTGTGTGTGTGTGTGTGTGTGTGTGTGTGTGTGTGTGTGTGTGTGTGTGTGTGTGTGTGTATATATACATACATATATATATATATATATATATATATATATATATATATGGGTTCTGTTCAGAATTTCGAAGCTCAAAACTTCGAATTTCATATGATTGAAGATCATATGTTTGAAGTTTCAAAACTTCAAAATCCTGAACGGAGATCGGCATACAGCACAGACCGGGAACCTTCCCTTGTACTTAAATGTTATTATATTCTTGTGTGATTTATGGTCTGATGAAGCCACTATACAAGTGGTGAAAGCGCTTACCTGTTATTAAATGTTTTATGCAGTTTCTAGCCGATTTGTTACTTAAAGTTTTATACAGTTTTTAGCCATGTTTCATCTAACCGTTTGTGCTTTTTTCATAATTATTCTTATCTGTCTGAACAGTTATTTGTTTATCCATTGGGTGCTACACTACTGCAATGCAGATAATGCCACTTTTTGACATAAACATTTACTTTCATCCCTTCCTCATTCTCTCTCCAAAAAGTACAGATAATCAATCAATAAAGTTTGTGTCATTCTTTCTTCCATTTTGTGTCATTCTTTCTTCCATTCATAGTTTTTCTTTTTTTTTAATGACTGAATGACTGGCATTGTTCAGTTCTTAACTTACTATTCAGGAATTACAACAAATTAATAAACTGATGTTATATACACCACTCTCTTCATCACCAAAACCACCAAACATACCTCTCAACCTCTTAGAGCATTAAATCTCGACAAAGCCATACATAATGGGGGACAGAGGCACAAAACTAAGGACAATTATTAAATATTGCTCTTACAAACTTAGGAAGTTGATAGAATAATAGGGTTTGTGTTAGCTTGAATTTTCTGAAGAATATGAAGTCTGAAACTCAAATGCCTGTCATTATTTTCTGACTTCAGTCTTTAATGACTTGTCAATATTTTCCCAGAAAATCACAGTTTTATGAAAAATGGATCAAAAATATGAGGCAAAAATCTAGAAATTCTGCAGAAATCTGTACAATCGAGAGGTATGCCACCAAAGCATGCAGCTGATCACTGTTAGAAGTCTACAGTATGCAACAGTACTTCGTTCAGAAAAAAAATGGAAAAGATGCAAAGCTGCTAAACAGTGCAGCTGTTTCAGTCATTCATTTATTAACATAGCCATTCAGTACGTCTTTATGAAAGAATGATCATTCTTCTTTTAAAATTATATATTGCTATAGCCAAACATAGCTACTGACCTTTGCATGCACCTACTGGAGCTACATCTGTAAAATAGTGGTAAATGTTAAAAAGCCACAAACAACACTGGATTTCACACCAATATTCATTCAGTCTTTTAAGAATGAAGGAATGAAGGAATAAATAACTTTTGTTAAAACTGTCAAGGACTTTATACCCGAGAGCTGGGGTAACTATCTATATTTAAAAAAAAAACAGGTTTTCATTTTCCACAAAGTTTGGCATATTTGGATTAATGTAAATCTCCAGCTATAAAGTATTTTCCATAGATGTCATAGATGAAGGTTGGGAAGTATGACTTTTTCATAGGATCATAAGATCATAGGAAGTTAATAGGCTATTGTCCCTGAGGCCCTTACAAGCCTAGCCAAGAATTTAGCCCATGTTTCAACAAGTCACCTCCCTATGACATCACTGTCCAACATGGACACAGGTGGAATCCCAAGGGTGTATTTTCTGTTCCCCATCCAGTTATCCAGGTTGCACTTAAAAAGGCTGAATGAGGTACTCTGCTTCACGTGGAGAGGGAGTCTATTCCACAAAAGGGTGAGTCTCTGGGACACAACTTGTCCTGCCAACAAGTCCTGTTGATATCATAGACTAGGCTGAGGTCATGCGTGCGGGTTACTCAAGTGGAGTTTAATTTATGGATATGCGGAAGTCTCATCAGAGTGGAGTCTGAGATTGCTTTGTACGCCAGACAGAGGCCACCTCTAAGGAGTCTGTAGGAGACTGAGTAGAGGGAAAGGACTTTTAGCCTATCTCTGTAGGGTAGATGTTTGAGGCCCTGTATTCTCCGGGTGAGGAACCTCTCCAGTTTACCTTTAATAACAATAGCTCTGTGCTTTTTGCAGCCCCCTATTCCCCCATATCCCCTTATGTAAATATATTAACTTCAAGGTTGTATAACCTCAGGGCAACAACAGAGACCATCTGCATCAAAACAACATCCTGCTCCAATATTTACAATTTTGTAGTTGCATAACCTCAGAGTAAGGCAAAGTCCATCTACATCAAATTCTGTCCTATTCCAGTACTAACAAACATTAATGCCAGATCAGTGAAAACAAAACTACATCAGCCAGTCAACAAATCATAGAACACGGAGTACCTTAAGCAGTAACTTTATCTGGCATTTCAGCATGCAACTTCAGTGAATAAATAAAATGAAAAACACACTGATATACCAAACAACAAAGCATTAATACATAGTTGAGAGTGTTTGTCCCAAAAATAGACTTTAGCAGAAAAAATACACTGTAAACTATCATATCCCAACTAAACAGACATAACAAAATGTGATCTGTTAAAAAACACTAGTCATTTGAAGTGAGGGTCTTAAAAATACACATTATTTTTTTACATATTGTAAATATGAAAACAGAAAAAAAGCTCAAAAGGAATGTTAGAGATACTTGGCAAATGAAAATAAGTGGACAGCCAAAACACGTATATAAAATATTAGAAAAAATATTAAACAATTTATTTATTTATCTATATTTATTTTACATTTGTTAACCGGGAAAGTCCGACTGGACACATATCCATTTTCAGAGGAGGCCCGGGGAGAAAAGCTCCAATAGCATGTCATAAAGAAATTACACAAGAATATCATACAGAGATATAGGCTCCATAGAAACATAAGTTATGTATAGATTAACAATTCCTTTAGTAAAGTCAGTATACAGCATTCTAGTAGTAGGGTTTATATAGAATGTAAATTATAAACACACACGAAAAAACATTTTCTTTTTCCTTCTTTCTAAATTATGAGTACTCTCAATATTTAGTTCCAGAAATAACCAGTGATTATTAAGTTTTACAGTGAAAGGAATTAGGGGACCTTTAGTAGAATCCTTGAACATGGTATTGTTGCAAATTAACCTGGGGAGTAGCATGAACAAAGCCGATTGTTTGAGAAGTGGGTTCTCAGGAGTTTCTTAACTTGAATAGTGGAGGTAGTGGAGGTTATATGACTAGGTAGCGAGTTCCAGATTTTGGCAATAGTGCAGGCAAAGAGAGATTTGCCAGCATCATTTTTGTGTCTGATAATGCTTATTAGGTTCTGAGAGCTAGATCGTAAGGCTTTGGTAGGGATGTGGGGGTTAATTATATTTTGAAGTGCAGGGTTTTTTTTCTGGAAGGTAGATGAGATTATGCGCTATTGTGAGTTGATTTAACAGAAGTAGTTGAGGTAGCTTGAGCCAATTGAGTTGGTTAAGGGTGAGACAGTGGTGGGATTTGTATGAGGTTTCAGTAGCAAACTTGGCTATTTTGTTATAACAAGATTCCATTTTGTTCAGATCACTCTGGCGGAGATTAGTAAGGATAGGAGAGGCATAGAGAAGGATGGATAAGAGATGAGTTCTTGCAATAGTAGCTTTGGTTTATTTAGTTATAAAGTGTTTGTTCCTATGGAGAAGTCTTAGTTTTTTATTAACTTTCTTAACGGTTTGTGCTATATGGATGTCAAATATGAGGTTATTGTCTATTTCTACACCTAAGAGTTTAGTGTGTGCAGTTGGAGTGATTTGAATGTTATCTCTGGAGTGAATGGTGAAAGTGTTGTTGAGGGGGGGGGCATGACTTGGGCCGAAAAGAATTAATTTATGGAACTCCCTCCCACCCACAATTACCTCCGTAGCATCATGCACCCACTTCAAAACTTTACTAAAAGCACACCTAAAAACATGCTGGATATGCCCTTGCAACTCCCACTCTAATATCACCCACCCCATTCAACCACTACCTTTCTTTCCAGTCCACTAACTACCTTGATTATAGCAATCTCAGATGCTCATAAGCCTAGTACTTATTATACAGCAGGAACTTCTTATTGTAACATTTGTTAATGTCTGTTATGTACATCACAGATAAAGATTCTAGTTGTCTACTGATGTACTATGTTCTTCATCTGTAAATATGTTTGTAATTAATTGCTATGTTAATCAAATTGTTAATCGCTATGTAATCCAATGTAACTACTGTCTGTTTATTTTAACTGTGGAGCTTTTCTCCCCGGGCCTCCACTGAAAATGGACCTACGTCCAGTCGGACACTCCCCGTTAAGAAATGTAAATAAATAAATAAATAAAAATAAATAAAAATTTAGTTTTTTGGGGGTTAAGAATAAGTTTGATGTTTGTGAACCATGTTTCGGCTAGAGTAAAAGTGTTTTGGGTGAGGATTTGCAGTTTCTTTAAGGTGGGGGCGGCACTTATAAGGGTGGTGTCATCTGCGTATTGTACTACTGATGCTGTGAGTGAGGAGGAATTGATTTGGTTGGTGAATAGTGAGAACAATACTGGGACAAGGATGGATCCTCGAGGGACACCTACTGGTAGCAGGGGGGACAGCTGGTCATGCCATAGGACTGCTTGCTGTCAACCAGATAAGTAGCTAGTAAACCATAATATAGTGGAGGGGCTGAGGCTTAGGGTAGATAAAGTTTGGAGAAGAATGTTATGGTCTACCATGTCAAAGGCTTTAGATAAGTTCTAAGAAAATGGAAGATACAAATAGTCCCTTGTTTATATTGTGGTTAACTATATCTGTAAATGATAGTAATGCTGTGGTGGTGCTGTGGGATGGTCTAAAGCCATGCTGAGTTTTGGAGATTGAACAATGATAAAATAAAAAAAATATGAAACAATATTAAAAAACATAAAACAATGAGTAAGTAATCTACATTTTCCAATGTGCCTGATGTGCAAGATAAATACTTAGAAAAGCTTTAAAAATGAATTCTTTAAAAGCAAATATAACAAATAAGGCATACTAGTTTGGTATTTATCTCCCAATCACAAGATACAAGGCTCGATCCTGCCAATGTCTGTGCAGAGTTTGCATGTTCTACCCATGTCTTTGTGGGATTCCATCCACATTAACCTTCCTCCAGTAAACATGCTGGGCATTTTCCACCTCAAACTCAACCAAAAATTGAATGGAGTCATGAGTAAAATGTTTTTTTTTTTTTGTTTAGGAGGGGGCAAGGTAATAGAAACTCCACAGAGACATAGATTGTGCCTTTTGGGGAAGAGTTGTGTAGACTAACTGCTTTAGGCATCAGCTCAGCTGTGGAGCACAGTATCTAGATAGGAGGACATGGATCACAGACTGTGTACCCTGTCAGGGCTAGCTACTCAGTGGTATAAAAAATGGATCCAGGTGAATATGGTCATGATGACTAATGTTGTCAAAACTGGGCATGAGTATTTGTTGATCATAAGTGGCTTGTGGACCTGGCCTACTCTGACATATGCCAGGGACTGATGCTAACAGTGAATGGGGTCTATGCGTCTCTGTGGCCACTATGAGCCTGCCATAAAGCCCAGCAGCCCTCAGCAATAAGCTACTGGTCAGCCAGTGGCCAGTTGCTCAGCTGGGGTTATTTAGGATAGTTGTGTTGTGCAAAAACTGGATGTAAAACCAGTGAACATGCCACAGATGAACTAAGGATTGCTACACTAAATACAGGTTCACCGACAAGTCACAGCTTGGAAGTGAATGGCATGATGGTAAGAAGGAAACTAGATATCCTATGTATCCAGGAGACAAGGTGGAATGGCAGTGCAGCAAAGCCACTTGGCTTGGGATATAGAGTCTACTACTCAGGTAGAGGACAGACTAGCAATAGTGTGGAAATTATAGTAAGGAAGAGTAGTCTGAAGGCAGTGAGTGATGTCTTCAGAATCAGTAATATACTCATGTAATTCAGAAAGTATCAATAATCTCAGCCCCACAGCTGGATTGTCATGACAAGAAAAAGAGTCCATTCAGGCAGCTGACCCAGTTGGGCTATCACAGTATTTGTAAATACATACATGAATGTGTGAATGAATAAATGACTTGATGTTGATAATGGGTGACCTGAATGCTCATATTGGGACAGACAGTAGAAGATATGAGGACTGCGTGGGTCCAGAGGAGTAGCTAGGCCATTTGGAGCCCAGGGTGAGACCATCATTTGACACCCCTCCAGCAAAAATATTTTTTTAAATAGGGCTGGGAAAAATGCATTGACAGCAACTTTTCACAAAAACATAAAAGACTAAGAGGTTCAAAAGCATGTCCAAACAGCAAGTTATATTGAAAGTTTAATGCATTTTCAGAGTTAATCATTTAACTGTCATGTGATGTATAACCAAACACAATGCAGCTTTAGCAATTTAAAGAAACCACACAGATATTAAAAGTAAAGCAGAATTCAGCACAATCGACATCTCTTTGCAGGCACAGTTCAAATACCAAAAGCAGCATAACAAATTATACTATTAATAGTTTGGTAAATATTAACTGCAACACAGAAAAGCACAAACTAACTGTGGCTGCACACAGACACAAAATTCATGACCCAAGGGAGAAGCAGCTAAATATATATTTTGACTCTTCATTAGATTTTATATATGTTGTACTGATGTGAGGTAGTGCCAGCTATGCTAGAGAGAGCAGGGAAGTGCATGTGTAACATATGCCAGCATAGCTAGCTGGAGTTTTGTAAAGAATTATAGTCATTTGAATATCAAACTGATTTGTAAAGTTGCTTGTGTTAAAAATGCATCAACAGTGGGTCCTGCTGGACAGAAAATAAATATACATGTATGTCAGAGTGTATTGTTGTTAACTGTTGAAGTGTATATATTTTAACAGAGGATACTGGAAGGGAAGAGATTAAGCTCAGCCCAGCTAACCTTAAAAAATAGCTTGAGATTAACTGACTTGGTTTAGGCCATAAAGATTTTATCTCACAGTTCTGAATGCAGCCAGAGACACAATGTCTGGGCTGGGATCCTGCACTTATTGTCCTTAGTGGTGAACTAATTGCTACCCTGGGGTGCCAGAGGATAGCTTTTTAGTATGTGCAGGAAGGGTGGAATTATTGAAATTGTTTTACAGTCTCTAGATGCTGGAATAAACCTTAGCAAAGCTCTATGTGTGAATTGTGACACATCTGTGCCAGATCGGGGCTCAAGTTTCTAGTGAGGGAGTAGTGTGGGAACCACAGAATCAGGTGACCAGCTGTGATGTCCTCCTGTAGCCAGCACTGAAATTGTATCTAGATATTAGTGAGAAATGTGACAGAGGATACTCAGCACTCTGTTTTGGAACTGACAAGACCACTCACCTACTTCATCTTGCCTTGTCTTAGTAAGTAACTAGGGAATAGTAATTCTTCAGTCAATTAGGAACATATAGTGATACTAGTTAAATATTGTTTTTCTGTATCTGTCTGAGTCTTTCCATCAGTGTTTTTTTATATTTCTTGTGAAATGAAACTCCAATGTTTATTGTAAATAGATATTCATTATTTTCATGTTTTCTATTTTATTATTTATTATTAAATATATCTAAACCTTTCATTGCAGTTGGTCTTTTAGAGAACAGTTTAACCTGCCCTTGAGAGTAATTGCATTTATTTGGTGGCACTGTGGCTTCATGCTACTGAAAGTTTTGTTGCTTGGTTAATACTACCATTTGTCTAAGTATTAAATTTGCTAAGAGTAATTGGGTACCCTGGTAAGATCTTTAAAGTAGCTGGCTGGTGCCAGTGAATCTATCTTATAGTCTGGGTGGCGGTGGTATAGCGGGTAAATCTGTGCCATCCTTTCTCAAGTGTGTGTGTGTGTGTGTGTGTGTGTGTGTGTGTGTGTGTGTGTGTGTGTGTTTGTATGTGTAAAAATCAAATCTTAAAGAATGTGTGTGTCAGCTACTTGGGATAGGGACACAGAGCACTGATTTCTACAGTGAAAAAGGTGGAGTCTTATTTATGACTGTGACAATTTGATGTATTGCCAACTATGCCAGGAAAAGTTGGGCAGTGGATGTGTACTACATGCCAACACAGCTAGCTGGAATTTTGCAAAGAATTATATGTCATTTGTATATCAAACTGATTTGTACAGATGCGTGTGTTGAAAAATATATTTGTAAAGCTGCTTGTGTTAAAAATTTACCAACAGTGTACCCTGAATGTATTGTAACTGGCTTAAATATATATGTTAACAGAGGATACTGGAAGAGAAGAGCTTAAGCTTAGCTCCAGCTAACTTTGGAAAATAGTAAGAAATTAAATTACTGGGCCTAGGCAATAAAGATGTTATCGCACAGTTTTGAATGAAGCCAGAGATGCAATGTCTGTAAGAAGTATGGTTTATTAGCTCCTATAGGAAGAGTGGAAGTGTTTTATGATTTTATGAATTCCAGGAACTGCAGCAGATCTTAGCAAGGGTGTGTGTGTGTGTGTGTGTGTGTGTGTGTGTGTGTGTGTGTGTGTGTGTGTGTGTGTGTGTGTGTGTGTGCATTATTGACACCTATGTGCTAAATCTGGACAGCCTCTAGCAAAGAGAGGCTGCATGTGAACCAGAAGTCAGATGACCAGATGTATGTGATGTCATTCTGTAATCTAGGACAAAAATAATGTTTAATACTAGGTGAGACTGGTGTCTTGGGTCACTCTGTTTTGGAAACCTGACATAGAAGGCTCACTTACCTACTTCATCTTGCTTTGTACTAGTAAGTGACCAGGGAATAGGAATTATTTAGATTAGTCAGGAAAATACAGTGAGATTAGTTAAGTACTGTTTTTCTATATCTGTGCAAATCTATTCAGCTGTGGAAATTTCAGTATTTCCTGTGGTTGAAATTCTGGTGTTTATTGTAAATAGATAATTAGTCTTCATGTTATTTTACTATTTATTATTAAATATATTTGAACTTTTCATTGTGGCTGGTCCTTTAGAAAATATTTTAGCCTTTGAGAGTACTCATATCTGTTTGGTGACTCTGTGGCTACTCCTGAAAGCCTTACTGCATTGGTCAAACTACCATTCATATTAATATTAATTTCACTCAATATAACTGGGTACCCATGTAAGAGCCTAGAGTAGCTGGTTTGGGAGTGACTGGTGGCAGTAACTACCTTATAGTCTGGGCAGAAGGGGGCATAGCTAGTAAACCTGTGCCAGCCTTTCCCAGGCATGTGTGTGTGTGTGTGTGTGTGTGTGTGTGTGTGTGTGTGTGTGTGTGTGTGTGTGTGTGTGTGCGTGCGTGCGTGTGTGTATGTTTGTGTGTGTGTGTGTGTGTGTGTGTGTGTGTGTGTGTGTGTGTGTGTGTGTGTGTGCAAATAAAATTTAAAAAAGTGGGTGTGTCAGCTACTTGCAGCAGGAACACAAAGCACTGGTTTTACAGAGAGAGTGGTGGAAGACTTGGCTTGGACACTTGGCTGAGGACTTAACTCTACAGCTGTGCCAGTGGGGAGCCTTACTGGTGACCTGGGATGAGACAGAGAGAGAAACTTAGACCCTGGGCTGAGTGTGTTCCCTGTGTGCTCTTAAGGGAAATTGTGCAGGATGCAGAGAGCTGCCTCTGAAAATACTGGGTGCATCCATTTTGTTCCAAGTGAACGTCCCTTAACAGTGTCAGTGGTGAGGATTCAGGCTCCTTGATTACTGGCCCAGAGAGTGGACATCACAGGGGCCTGGAGAGGAAAACCAAGCCTCAGGACTGGAGTATGCTCCCTGTGTTCTCTTCAGGGAAATTGTACTAGGTGCAGAGAGCTGCATCTGAAATTACTGTGTGTATCCAGTTTCATTCAAAGTGAATATTCCCCACCATTGTCAGTGGTGAGGATCGAGGCTCATTGATTACTGACCCAGAGGAGGGATGTCACACATATGTATACTGCACAAAAAAGTTTAGTTGTGTATTGCAACACCATTCATACCTGAAGTTGAAATCATATTGACAGCTCCTTGTAACACAATGTTTTAACAGTTACTGCTATTTCAGGGAACACTGGATCATCTATACAGCAATGTGTGGTTTACTGTCTGTAAACAGGATTCCCCAGTAGCATAAGATAAAGATACCAGACACTTACACTGAGTGTGTTTACTGATTAGCAACCGAGGTGTGCTCTACTAGACAATATAGGATGTACCTCTGAGTGCCTTATTTTTTTATTTTATTTCAAGCAAGTAAACAACAGAAGAAACAAAAACTGGAAAAAAAAAGAAAAAAAAAACAGTCCCTTGGATTAAATTACTCCTGACAGTATGAGTCATACTTTTTTTTTGGTCTAATACGCACAAGGTACAGGGTTTGATTCTAACCTCTGGGATGGGAAATATGGCTAGGCTTAAAATTTCCCACAAGGGCAGATAATCTAGTACTAACCTATGGACTTACACACACACACACACACACACACACACACACACACACACAGACAAACAATTATTTTAATTATAAAAACACATTTTAAAAAAAAAAAAAAAACAGTAATAATCCTAAATATCAAATCCAATAACTAATTGCATACTGTTTTACATTTATCTATCCTATTTTATGATACTCTTTAGCTGCTTAAACACAAAAGGAAGAAAATAGGTTTCAAAAGACCTACACTAATCTCCGATATAGAGTGTTGTACTTTAGGCAGCAGTGATTGTGATTATTTTAAGATACTCTAATGGAGACCTCAAGAAGTCTATTAAGAATACAGAGTACAGTGAGACCTCATTTTTGATTAGACAAAACCATTTTTGATTGATTTTTCTCCTTAGTTCATTCGAGCAACAAATGGACTTTCAGAGTATTAAGCAACATGTGCTGAATATTTAGCCCTGGCCCCATGCCTCCAAAATGAACAATTTCCCCAAGTGACCCATTCAGTACTATGTCCAAGTATGCACAAGCACAATGATGAAACATTTCCCAAAACAGCCCCTTCATTAGTCTGACTGTCCATATACACACAAGCACTCAAATGACATCAAAATGAAACATTTCCCCAAGTGACCCCTTCAGAAGTCTGTCCATGTATGTATGCACAAGCACCAAAATTAAACATTTCCCCCAGGCAACCAATTCAGTAGTATGTCCAACAATGCAAAAGCAAAAAAATGAAACATTTCCCCAGTGACCCTTTCAGTAGTATGTCCAAGTATGCACAAGCACCAAAATTAAACATTCCTCATCAACTGCCCTTCAGCAGTTTGTCCAAGTATGCAGAAGTACCACAATGAAACCTTCTCCCAAAGACCATTTCAGCAGTCTCTCCAAGTATGCAGAAGCACCAAAATGAAATATTTCTCCCTAACAACCCCTTTAGTGGTCTGTACAAGTATGCACAACTATCAGAATGGAACACTTCCCCCAAAGACCCCTTCAATAGTTTGCCCATGTATGCACAACAAGCATACTAGTAAGTACCCCTACTTACCTCATAGGCTCATTTGAACACTCTCTGTCTCCCCACACACCAAATGCTCCCACAGTGAGCAATTTTGATAACCAAAACACAATATCCCTCAACTCACAGTGGGCACCAAAGATTTAACTAAAAAGAATGCCTTTATTGCACTGCTGCATCGCCCCTGCTACCTGCTCAAGCAATCACAGATCTTTTAGGGGAGGTGCAGAAGCAAGATTATGTAAGAAGGATGGGGGGCTCACAGGAGTGTCTTGGATGTCTACTTAGCATGCGCATGTTGCTGTTCCCTTTAAGGAAGAAAATAGATATTTAATTAAAAATACATTTTTTTTTTTTTTTGTTGATAAATTGCACCCTTGACAAAACAGTACCCAGGGTGATTGCTCCTTTCATCCAGCCCTGGCTATGCAGATTCCTGGGTCCACATGGGTGGGTCAGCATAAATAAGAAAGGGGATGCTATTCTAAACTTATATCTGGCAAATGGCTTGATGGTGGCCAACACATGGTTCAGAAAGAGAGACGGTCACAAGATCACATACAAGAGACGATGACATGCAACTCAGGTAGACTTTCAGCTAGTAAGGAAAGTGTATTGGAGAAGAATCAGAGATTGCAAAGTCATCCCCAGTGAAACAGTTGGTCCATTGCATAAACCACTGATGGTGGCAGTTGATATGACACCCTAACCCCTTGTAGAAAATGGGAAAAAGGCGGTTGAGGGTAATGAAGAAATATAGTACAAAAGTCATAATGGTGAAATGCATTTAATCACTTTAATGCTCCTCATTTAACTATGCTTTTACACTAACTTGTTTCTTTAGACCTGGTGTGTGTGTGGGGTTCCTATTACGTGATCAAACTTCAACAAGTTCGAACCCTATATGGTCGAAACCATATAGTCGAACTTGCAGAAGTTCAAACACGTCAAAAAAAACTTACAAGTAAAACAAACCCTTGCAAGGGAATTTCATGCACTATTGTGCGATCTCGGAATTGGTATATTTAATGAGCGGGGGAGTGTGGTGCAGTGGGGCTTGCCCCCTGCCTGCAACAGTTAGTTTACTGTTGCATGTTGTTTTTTTATTTTTTTCCGTGTTCGAAGTTTTGAGACTTCGAACAGATAAGTTCGATATTATCATGTTCGAAGTTTCAAAACTTTGATCACATAATAGGAACCTGTGTGTGTGTGTGTGTGTGTGTGTGTGTGTGTGTGTGTGTGTGGGTATGATAGATGAAAGATTAGTTGTCATTGAAGTTAAATGCTTCCACCTTGCTAGTAAAGAATAAATAAAAAAATAATGCATTAAATTAAAACAAGTGTGGAAATGTTTGTACAATGCAATATTCAGTTTTTTAGTTCATATTGCATATAGATGCTTATTGATGCATTGTAACAGTTTTTTTAGAAGTTATTCCATTATAAAAGCTACCATGACTACGATATCAAAAAATATATTAATCCCTTTTGAATGACAATTGAACCTGTTATTAGGTCCAAAAACATATCCAAGTGAAACAGTTGAAAATATGGGAAAGCATATATAAATCTACAATAGTTGCACACTTCATAAGGGTATGTACTCCTAGACTTATTCATATAAAAGTACATCATTAAAGGGTTTTTCCATTAAGATTTTCAGATGGGAGCTCTTTTATTAATTAAACTAGGGCCAGCGAAAACAGACTTTACAAGTACCTGATTGCCCAAAAATGAGTGTTCAGTTATCTGAAACATCATTTTAATAAAATAAGAATCAATTATATATGCTAGACCAAAAGTATGTTCTTCTGTTGCAACAGTTTGAATTGTTGTTGGTTTGTAATTGGTCCATTCAGATCAGTGCTCTGTCCCAATAAAAAATTCAACTAACTAAATAACTATATAGTGTAACTGTCAATGACAACATTTTGAAGCGTCACATTTCTTTGTAACGTGGGAGGAAACTGGGGCACCTGGAGGAACCCCACACGAACACAGGGAGGACATGCATACTCTGCACAAAAGGCACCCCAGCTGAGAATCAAACTGGAGAACCTCTTGCTGTGAGGTGACAATGTTAACCGCTGCACCATTGTGCCATGTTAAAGGACTGTGCTGAACAACTAAGTATTGTACTGATGGATATATTTAATATCTCCCTCAGCCAAGCAAAGGTACCCAAGTGCTTTAAAAGCACAAACATTATAACACTACCAAAAAAAAGCCACTCCATCTAGCCTTAATAATTATAGACCAGTGGCCCTCACGTCCATCGTCATGAAAAGCTTTGAAAGGTTGGTCAAAAAACACCTGACAGCAAACCTTCCAACAGTACTTGGTCCACTGCAGTTCGCATACCGTGCAAACCGATCCAAGGCAGATGCCATGTCTTTAGCACTGCATCTCACTATGGCACACCTAGAAAATAAGGACAGTTATGTCAGAATGACGGTTATTGATTTCAGTTCAGCATTCAATACAGTGATCCTACAACAGCTAATAAAAAACTTGTCCACCTAGGTGTTAATAACCACATGCCCAACTGGATCCTGGACTTTCTGACCAAAAGATCCCAAAGAGTATGTGTGGGCAAGAATTCTCAAAGAGCATCACTATCAACACAGGATTACCTCAGGGCTGTGTGCTAAGCCTGCTACTCTTTACTATCTTGACCCATGACTGTAAAGCCAGATTTAACACCAACAGTATCATTAAGTTTGCAGATGGCATTACAGTTGTGGGTGGGTCTCATCAGCAAAGAAGAAGAAAAAGCTTACAAGGAAGAAGTGAATTCTCACACTGACTGGTGTGCCAGGTATAATCTTGACCTCAATGTCAGCAAAACAAAGGAGATCATAATAGACTTCAGGAGAGTATAACCAGCTCACTCTCCTCTCATGATAAATGGGGAGGTAGTGGAAAGGGTAAAGACCACAAAATTCCTGGGGGTCTATATAGTGGAGGATCTTTCTTGGTCAACCAATACCAGTCACATAGTAAAGAAGGGCCATCAACACCTGCACTTCCTGAGGAGACTGAGGAAAGCAAGCCTACCTCCCTCTATCTTCTCCACCTTCTACAGGGGTACCACAGTAAGTATCCTAATGTGCAATTTCATGGTGTGGTATGGAAGCTGTTCAGCTGCAGATCAGAAATCCCTACAAAAGACAGAGGTACGGAGAAAATAATGGGATCCCAACTTCCAGTGATAAAGGATCTATACACAACATGTTGTTATGATTGAGCAACAAAAATAACACGTGATCCTACTCATCCTGATTTTGAACTGTTCATATGCCTGTCGTCTGGCAGAAAATACCACAGCATATGTGTAAAATGACTAGATTTAACAACAGTTTTTTCCTCAAGCGATTAGACTGTTAAACTCTGGTACTAATCTCAGGGATGGGAGACGCTGACAAGTTTTGTGAGAACCAAACAACAGTGCAATAACAATAAGACATCACAACCAACTTAGTTTACAAGAAAATTATGTGCAATATAACTGTTAGATATTCTCATAATATGTAGAACATGAGAATAAGAACAGGTGCAATAAGGAACCAATCAGCTGCTATAGTGGTGTATAGAATAATTGCAGTACTAAGTAATAACATAACTGTCTAAGAGAAAATTAAATGTTATGACTGATACACGTAATTGTAGGTACGTATATGTCTGTCTTCTAAGCATGTGTAATTGTATGTATGTATTTGTTTTCTCAGTTCAAGCATGATGCACATAATTTCATTTAGACTTCACTTGTGATATCTCAATGACAATAAAGTTTGCTTTGACTTGACTTTTGATATCAATTTCAAATTAGAGAATTATATCCCAAAGAGCAGGGGCCCAAGATAGAACCCTACTGGACACCACTGGTGACATACATTTTTTTTTTTGTCTAAAGCAAATAGCCTAACCTTAACAGACTAGGTTATTTCAGGTAGCCAGTTAGCTATTTAGGAAACTACATATAGATTAATATTGAACGGTGACAGTTTATCAGTAATCCTAGTATCAAAGACAGTGTGTATACGCCCTTTATCCATGGCCGCTGTAACCCTTTAGAATAACTTAGCTGGGTTGAGCAGAAGTGATTATTATAAAGTATTCACAACATTACTTCTTTATATCTAAGAAGTCCAGAATCTCAACTTCTATGAGTGTGTAGTAAACAACCCAGTCTATGAAAGTAGCTGTACCACTTCCTAGTTACTACTGAAAGAAAAACTATGGCAACTGGATACATATATAAAGATATTTAATGCAATAATCAATGCCTCTGGAAATAAAATTTAAATATATACCTCAGTATAGGTGAAGTAAGACCTCTAGTAATCTGAGCACTTCATCATTGCACATGCCACATAAGAAAGGCACCTTACACTCCTTCCACATCACGTGCATGCACACATCTCCTCTAAGCAACATCCCTGCTATCAGCTTCACCTACAAGAATTTATTGCCTGGGATTAAAATCAAAGACTAGTTGGGATGTAGGTAGATTGTATCATAAAGTGTTCCTTAAATGATGAGCCGCACTTCTAGTGATAACTAAGCAGACTGCAGTACTCTAGTTATCACAGCAGTTGTGGTTAAATCCAGAAAGGGTATAACAGTAATTAATGATATCTCTGATAGGTTGTGTTTGAACAGAAGAACCAGGCAAGTGTGTCCTCTTTCCCCTTTGTTATTTGTTTTATACTTGAGCCACTGGCAAAAAATAAGGTACTCAGAAATTCAAGGATATAATTGGTATGATAATCAAGAAAAGTTGGCCGTATTTGCAGATGATATTATTTTGTACCTGATAAATCTCGAAAACAACATCTCAGTGTTCTGGAACATTCTGAGACAGTTTCACGTCTTTTTGGGATATAAAATGAATGAAGAAAAAAACAAAAGCTACAGACGTAAATTATGTACCTACACACAAATTGGTTTAGCATCAATACCCATATTTATGGGAACACATTAAGGTAAAGTATTTAGGAGTATGGATTAAAAAGGCTTTTGTTATGGCAGCTAAGGATATGTGAGAAGAGACTAAACAAAAGATAATATAAAAAAAACTGAGAAATGGGAAGCTGTTGTTTATGGATATGGCTAGTAAAATACAAAGCAGTTTAAATGTTTTTAATCCCTATAATTGTATATATGTGTCAGGCAGATTTTTATTCACCAGAGGAGATGTTGAGGAAGGCAAGAGTTATGTGGGATAAATTGATCCTTCCAACAGAATAAGGTGGTTTTGGATTACCTGATATGAAGGGATATTTTAGAGCCACACAATTAAGGCTCATATATGTAACACAAGCAGAAGGTTATAATTCAAATTGGAAAGGGATGATGATGAAGCAGGGGGAAAATCAAAAAAATAAAGAGAGATTTGGATTTTAGATGCAGATCCTTAAGGAGAATAATAACCATACAGAATATTATATTCATAAAGTAGCAGAAAGTATTATCAGAACTAATCCAACATGAGAATAGAGAAAGATTTCACCAATAGGGATGACTGCAATTAGGGCTACAGAGAATAGGCAAGAGGAGGATGGAATTTACTGGAGAAAACCATCAAAGGAACCAAGGTATTAGGAGCAAATAACTAGAGAGGGCAAGGTACAGAGTGGGATAAAGCCAAGAAGATGTTTGGACCGCAGGATAGAGACCGCCTTCACTACCAGGGATTGATATCAGAGTATAGGCAATGAGAAAGGGATACCGGAATCTTATGTGAAAGGCCTGCTCTGATGAGGTTTTTAGTCAAATCTAGAACAGAAGCTGCTGTTAAAAAGGGATAATTAGTTGGGCATATAAAATACTGCATTATAGCTATAAGAATCAATTTTAGGAGGTTAAAAAGATTGGGAAATGAGGTTGGAAAAGCAATTTACAAGAGAACAATGGGAGGACATATGCATGGCTCCCAAGTATGCAATAAAGTCCAGAAGGTTTAGGATCTTTGCTTGAAAGTGTTTGCAGATATATTTTTGTACCCCTAGCAGACTTCAAAGATTTTGATAACCAATGTTGGGGGTGTGATGGGGAAGAAACAGGTAAATGGAAACATGTTTTCGGATTGTAATGAATTGGCAAATTTTAGAAAATTCTGTACAGAGTACTCTGTCAGAAATATTGTGTGAACAAATGGCTGTAACTAAGGGAATTATTTTTTGAGCTGGGATGCAGGATCTGAATTGTCTAAACATAGTAAGGCCTTATTAAGTTCACTTCTTCTGGTTGCTAAAAAAGCAATCACTAGAAAATGGAAATCAAATTCTAAACTAACTTTATTTGACATATTTAATGTTATAAAAGAGATAAAAGAACTGAACTGGAAGAGGGATCTTTAGAAAATGGAAGGTACAGAAATTATGGGAACAATACATGTAGAATAATGTTCAGGAGGAGGAGTGATGTTTAGTGGAAGGCAGGAATTCAGCAATTTATGTAAAATTAGACTGATAATAATTAGAAAGAAAAACATGCGATGTTTAATGTTTGTAAATAGAAACAAATTAATATGGTTTGTTTTCCTTTTCTGTTAATGTATGTTTACCTCTGGCAAGTGATAACTTAATAAAGGTGCTTAAAAAAGTAATTAATGACAGGCAAAGTGCATGCCACTTGGACAAAGCACACTGCAGGTAAGAGAAGATACACTATAAGCAGCACACTAAAAAACTTATTAACTAGTTCAGAACTGGGCAGGAATCGTGTAATAATGGGTGCACTTCTAGACATTGAAATACACAAACCTTGAACGGCTAGCGATCGATCCCAAAAGAATGAAACACTTTTTTGTAGGGGTGGCAAGCCCCCCATACTCCTTGTTAATTATATATTCCATCTCTGAGATCATTCTACAGTGGGGAAAGGACATATTCCCCAATCCCCACTGTGCACAATTTTGCACAGACTTAACGTAGGCAGAAGTGATCAAATGAGTTTTGATAACTTCTGCCAGTGTTAAACATGTTTGAGATTATGAACATTCAATTATATGGAGTGCTCTCATAATAATATACCATATGGACATAGAAAATAAAGAATGGGAGTATTTACTGTAGACAAAAAAATGTCACTAGTGGTGTCCAGCAGGATTGTATCGTATATGTATATGTATATGTATATGTATATGTATATGTATATGTGCCTGCTTTTCTTCGTAGGTGAAGCAGCAAGGAAAGATTAAACAAGCAATGGGAGTAATGAATGTCTGGAGTAATGAAATTAACATGTGACGTTTGAATGGAATTTCGGGGAAATTTGTACCAGGATATCCAATATCAGAATTCTGGAATTCTAGTAAGAAAATGTGATGGGTTGTCAAGCAAAAGCTTTAGTAACAGTTTGGGAACTCGATTTTGCTGTCAGCTGATATAATATATAATGTCTTCTAAATTGCATAGTATGGCCATTTGGAGTCGTCTAGACATACCATATGTAACCGCTGCATAGAAACTGAAGAAATAGAGCCTAACACAGGCTCAGGGTTGTAGCCAGAAAAAGGTGGATGATGGTACTAATGACCAATTGGTAAAAATCCTCCCAAGCATCATTTGTTCAGAGAACCTCCCAACAACCATCGAAATTGGATAGTCCTCTGCTCAGTAAAACATTTATGCTACACAGCTGACATTACCGGCATACTTAAGAAAACGTTATCAGAACTGAAATATTTCTTTTTAATGGCCAGGAGAAATGCTTAGACACACACCCACACACACACACACACACACACACACACACACACACACACACACACACACACACACACACACATACATATATCTTGATGAGTTCTTTACAGCCTCACGGTCCCTTGGGCTTCTTCACAAGGATATCTTCATCTGTTTCATCTGCTTTCTCATCATTTTGGAGCAAATGGTTGAGAGGTCTTGCTATCTTTGAAAATCCTTCCACAAACCTTCTATAGTAACTGCAGAACCAGGAAAGATCTCAGCTCTGTGATAGTTTTGGGTCTTGGCCAAGATGTCACAGCTTCAACTTTGCTGGGATCTGTGGATATCCCATTTGCAGCACTACATGTCCCACATAGGTCACTGAAGGTTAGAAAAACTTGCATTTGTCCAATGACAGCTTCAGGCCTTCATTCTCAATCCTGTCCAATACTTTCATCAGTCCTTCTTTGTGCTCCTCTAGGGTCCTTCCAAAAACAATGATGTCATCCAGGTAGACTAAAACTTCCAGGAGATGCATGTCTCCAACTGTTCTTTCCATGATTCTCTGGAAAGTTGCCGGTGCATTTGATAAACCTTGAGGTAGGCAATCAAACTCAAAAAGTCCCAAGGGGGTGATGAAGGCAGTCTTCTTTTTATCTTCTGGGTGCATAGGGATTTGATAGTGTTCACTCCTTAAGTCTAGCACACTGAACCAATTACTGCCCACCAGGCAATTTAAAACATCTTCAATCCGGGGAGCTGCGTACTGGTCTGGAATGGTTCACTGATTCAGAGTATGATAGTCAACGCACATGTGAAGTGACCCATTCTTTTTCCTGACAACGACAAATGGAGAGCCATATGGACTTCTTGACTCTCGAATTATCCTTGCAGCTTTAAGTTCTTCCAAATGTTTTCTTAAGTTCTCCAGGTCTCCTGGAGCTACTCATCTGGAAAGTTCCCTGAAAGGCCGGTCATCATTCACTCTTATTCAGTGTTCTGCACTCTTTGTACAGCCCACATCCAGTTCACTGGTAGAAAAACAATTGTTCTTCCTCATTAGTAGCTCTTTAGCTCTGGTTACCCACTCAGGGGCAAGAGGTCACTTCCTATATCAATATCTTCCAGCTTCATCTCGTTGGCCCTGCTATCATTCATGTTGGGTATTCCTGGGTCAATTGAGGCATCAGCATTCTAATGACGAGGTCAGTATTTGTCCCTACTAAAATAGATGCAGAATCCTTTCCTTTTGGCCTGGGGCACACAACAGCGAGAGTTTCAAAGACTTCTGTTTACCCAACAACTGAAGCGGAAAATTCTAACTTGAGTGAGACATACCCATCATAAGGGAACTGCATGTCACTTAACCCCCAGATCTCCAAATTTTCTAACTTTTCAAGTGGCAGATGCTTTAGGTATTTTTGGTAGAAGTCTCTGTACAGAATGGTGATTTGTGCACCAATATCCAACAGTGCTTTACTATACACCCCTTCTAGTTTTACTGATACAACAGGGGTCGGTCCCAATAGACCATCGGGTAGTTTCTGTTTCCGGTGTTGCTAAGCTGCATGGCAGTCAGCATGAGGCTGAGGCACCACCGGGTGACCTCACCATTTCCATGGATAAGACTCTTTCTTAGTAATGCTTTGCAGTCTCAGATGCTGAGATTTTTGCTGAGATGAATTTTCATTTCTGTTGTTCACTTCAGATGAGCTAGAAGTGTGCATAGTAAGTAGTCTCTCTCCCCATTACAAGGGTTAGTGTGGAAAGGAGATCCAGGATGCTGTCTCCTGATGTTAGATTTTATCGAGCTCTTTGTAACTGGGCACTCAGCTGGCTCCTTCACTGAGGCCCTTTGAAGATTCCCTGCATTACACTAGCCAATGATAGTTCATTCACTCTTTTCAAGTTCTCTGCATTAGGACACTGTCACTTTTTCTATGCCCTGCATCCCCACAACAAAAACAAAATCCAGTAGGAACTCTGAACATTTGCTGATTCGTTTCCTCCCTGCGTCCTTTCATGGAGGTTCTAGCTGATGTATTCCTCCCTTCAGCTAAAGTTACCATATTTTTTTGGAATTCTGCAACTGTCTTGGTGACCTGATCTATGGAGTCAGTTAGGGAAGACACCTGCACCTGCAACTGTGACACCTCTACATCACGGACACCCTTGGCCACGACTCCTGTTTGAGTAGTAAGCATGGCTATAGGCTCCTGCTTGTGTTCACTCACTGCTTTAATTGCTGTTGAACCTTAAGATTTTGCTTCCAACAGGCTTCCTCTTCCCTCACTTCTTTAACCAACTGAGAATAAGTTAGAGCCTCCTCCCTATTTCTCATCCTCAATTTCCACATAATGGGGTCCATAGCTTAAGCTCATTGTAAAATTTGTCTGATCCATACTTGGTCAGCTACTTCAGGATTCACCCTCTTCTTTAAGATGATCTGGTGGAGCATTTTATCTAATCGCTTAATGTAATCAGATAGTTTCTCATGAACCTCTTGGTATGTTTGTTCGAACCAATACTGTAGGCTCGCAGCCCTCCCGGCCCTTCCAAAAACATCCTTCAGTACTTCTAAATAGTCCTTGACCATGCAATCTTGCTTACCCATCCTTAGGTTACATATGGTATCTGCTGCTAATCCCTTTAGATTTTCAGCTATCTGCTGCTTCTTCTGAAATTGTGAAACCTGATCCAGCCAAGATTCAAAATGTTCCTCTCCCTAACATGTGGGTTGTTTGCCAGAAAAGAAACACAATTTGCGGTAGCCAAACCCAGTGAATGGCTGTATAGACTGTAAGCATTATTCTACAAGACTTCCCAAAGCATTCAAAACTTCAGGCTCTATAGTATTAAGGGCAGTGAAGCTGCAGCTTCTGGTGTAAGGTTCTGACCTACTTGGATAACTTCCACAGGTATTTCCTTGGTTGCTGGGTTAGTGCACTTCTCAGGGATTGCCACACGTACTGCACTCTCACCTGAAATTTGTACCCTCAAAGGTATATGCTCATATACTAAAGGACTTTTCCATTCTAATAAGGCCAATGTGCTCTGTTCAGTAGTGTCCATAGTGCTGTCAAATAAAAATCCATGCCCTACAACTGGTAAGGATCCTGTGACTTGATGTATTTGCATATCAGTCCATGTGACCCCTGGCGACACTAGAACTAGCAGTGCTCTGACTGAGCATTGTGCTGTTTGCACCAATTAGCAGCTACTTCTGGGTTCATCTTGCTGCTGGAGTTGCTTTTCACACATACAGGGGAATAGGATGGAGTTCAAGGCAGTACAGGCAATCCCGGACGAGCCCCCAAATGTAGTGCACCCGCAGGTGTAGCTGAAGTAGATAGCTTTTATAATGCAGCAATACAAACATGGAAAAAAATGCAATGTCATTGAGGGAGAAAAAAAAAGGGTTATAATACAACAGTACATATATGAAAAAAATTCAAGGTCATTGAGCAGTAAAGATTCTTGAAGGCAGCAGTACTGACATGAGCAAAATGCAATGTCACTGAACAATAAAGATTTATAATGCAACAGTACAAATATGAGAAAATGCAATGTCATTTAGCAATAAAGAGTCTTTAGGGCAACAGTACTAACACCCTCTATCCCCTAGATCAATCTAACCAGACCAGCTATGAGACACTCTATTGTACCCTCTTCACTGGCCAGTGAAAACTTACAGTCCTACTGCCAGCATGATGGGGCCCAAGGTTGGAGCTCGTATGGATCCCAGCTATTTCTAATCCACAAAGCGTTTGGGGGGGGGATCCACAATCTTATAAAAGTATAAAAATGATGGCCAAAAGCCTATCACCACTCCATCGAGAATATCCCAGCGACCAGGCACTGCAGTTCCTCCGACAAGAAAAATGGAAAATCACCCGCCAGAACTCTGGTAGTCATCTATGGCATCTCTGCACTAGGCCCAAGGGAACTCCTTTTCTTGCTGACTCATATGAAGGTGTGGAATTACTGGTTTCAGAATTCTCTCCTGAATCCACAAAATACCATCATCCAGGATTTCAGCAGGAGACCGACACAAACTGCTACCTCACTTATCTGTCCCAAAACACTAGAAGAAAAAAATTCCAGTCATGCTGCAAGGCCCCTTTCCCTTCAGCTAGTCTTTCAGTCTTCCCTCCTTCAACTAGTGTTCCAGTCTCCTCTCTTTCACTTTCAAAATTGTCTTTTATATTCCTGAAAAGGAGCTCCACCTTGTGGTATAATGGAAAACTGCAGTCTATTACTTCTACAATGAAATACAGTGGGAGCTACACTAAATAAACACACTTGGCACAAAATCCTTCTTTTAGCAGTGACCCGGGTATGCTGTCTGGTTAAGTGGCTTAATCATGCAGTAGGCAAAGGAGAATGTGGTAATTAAATCCATGACTACAGGATAAAGACAGCTATCAATTCATACCTTTAATCATGTACATTAAAGCTATGACGCAAAGATGTATTATTTAATGTGCAACAGTTTTTGTTCTTGTAATCTCATCAGTTTTAATAACTTATGTTATTATTAGTAAAGTTTAGATCTTAAAAAAGGTCTATGCACTTTAACACTTTACTTTGTAGGACCTGGTAAATTAATGTCACCTTCAAATCAGCATTGATATTTTTCACAACTTCTGGATGACTATTTAATCATTTAATGAAAAGCTTTATAAATATGTCATGAACTCCTAACATAGCAGCTAGAATAACATATTTTATTTCAGCAAATACTGATACGGCATAGTTTTTCCGTGAGAATATGTTTTTAAGCTTTAATCTTGACAGATTATTTTTATTAAGAGGTGTGGCTTCCTTATGGATTTACTATGAATATAATTCATTGTTTTGGCAGATATAATAAATTAAGAAAACAGGGTTTATCCTATAAAACTGGGAGCTCATACAAAATACAGGAATGGTGCTTATTGACAAATGGTGATCACTGCACAAAGCTCTCTCAGAAATGGTAGAAGTTAAAGCAGTAACAAACATAGTTCTCTACTGTACAGATTTTCGCAGAATGTCCAGATTTTTGCCTCATATTTTTGGTCTGTTTATCATAAAATTGTTGTTTTCTGGCAAATCACTGGCAGACCATTGAGCTTTGAAGTCAGAAAATAATGACAGACAGTTGAGTTTCAGACTTCATACCCTTCCAAAAATACATGCTAATGCAAAACCTGTATTTCTATCTACTTTCTAAGTTTGTAAAGGCAGTAAGTGTCCCTATTTTTGGGCCTTTGTCATACCATTATTTTTGGTCTTGCTCTAAGAGGTTGAGAGGTATGGTGACAAAACAGAAAGCACAGTGGATATGCATGAAGGAACATTAATATCTGGGAACAAATAAACGAACATAAATTTCAGCAAATAGTCTGCTTATTATGATTGGGAGAGAAAATTAGTAGAATACTACCAGCAGTTCTGTTTACTGGTTTATTTTTTCTATACAAAAACATGTCTTCATTTCAGTAATGCTTTCCTGCATGAATCTGGTACCTTACAAATGCATCTTTGTTTCGTATTTGTTTTAATAATGGGTTTGAACAGTTAAAGGTAATAAGACAAACAGTTTAATGAACAAATGAACCTATCTGTGTCAGATGACTGATGATGGAGTTTGCAGTAAGGTGGGAGTGCATTGCTGTCATTTTATTATTATAAATCAGTGATCTCACACAGGATTGCATCATACCTTGCTACATTGCATTTTTTTAAAGTACAAACAGCTCTGCTTTCAGGGAGAGCACATGACTGTAGAATGTTGGCAAACAAATAATACAAGGCATGCAAAGAATTTAACTATCCTGTGTGTTCCTTAAATCCATATGTGGGTGCCTCCAGTAGTTGTTGGCTTATTGTATTGTCTATGCCTTTTAAATTATTTTTTTTTCTTTATTTTCTTGTTTTAATATGTATTTGTGCCTGCTTTTAAGTCAGTCACAGTTAAACTAAACAATTCTTCAGAATAGCTTTGGATGGGCTTTCATATTATGAATAATAGTCCATTTCAAGTCTGCTCTATATGAGTCATGCTAGACATAAGGAATTAGTGCTGTATTCCGATGCCATTGATATATAATGGGATTAGTGTCAATCACTTTTAACTTGCATGCCTTCTGTAACAGGACTGCTTCTTGTATTTCCTGAATGTCCTTCATTTGTGTGCGTGTCTTAGGGCTTATTTTACAATATACTGAGGAGTTATACAGTGGCAACCAAAAAGTAGCTAATTTGCAGGCCTTTGTTCAAAGTACCTTTTTCTAGTCCAGGATGAATTGACCCACCCTCCTATACTTTTCCCTTAGGTAACAAACTGTCACTTCTCTGAGGGATCCTTGCAGTTTCATGTATAAGTGGCACCTGTTACTGATAAGGAAAGAATTTGTATGCCATTCTGTTCCCCAGTGTCAGCAGTCTAAATATTTTCATTTTCAGTCATTCATTTATTTATATAGAAAGCTAAAGTGCTTCAGATTTCCCTTTCCTAATGTTTAATGAAAGGGCACATAGTACATGTAAGCTAAATTCAGCTGTATATATTATACCTACAGATATATTATACTCTTCTGTCACTTGAATACTCAGTCTGAACTTGAAGATATTTTTCACTACTGAGTCACTGGAATATATCTCATGTTTTACTTCTATATGTCCATGATTGTAATCTTTCCACTGTTTGCTTCTGTTATCAGTTCCATTCAGTGTAATAATACTCTATAATTTTTTCCTCTCTATAATTTTATCAGAATTTTTATTTGTATGTAATTTTGAGGAGCTTTTCTCCCTGGGCCTCCACTGAAAATGGGCTCATTCCAGGCCCAGTGGACTTTCCCGGTTAATAAATGCAGTAAAATAGTTAAACAACTGGCATATTGCCTGAAACTTCTATTGATTTTTAAAAGGAGACAGTCTTTTCCTGTCTGAGGTGCTTTTCCATTTTTCCTTTTAAAATATGATTGTTTATCTGATGCTGCTTGGAATATGAGTCATGGAGTACATTTTGTCTTATGACTGCCTATCAGTCACAGTTCTGCCTTTCTATATTAGTCCTGTGACCTCATTGAGTATGATGGCATGTAATAGCTGCGATATGCATGTCTCGTGGTGTGGTTATCAGTAACATTACAGTGCAAAGCATTTGGGTGGTGTGTGTGTGTGTGTGTGTGTGTGTGTGTGTGTGTGTGTGTGTGTGTGTGTGTGTGTGTGTGTGTGCGTGTGTGTGTGTGTGTGTGCACGTGCGCATACACACACACACACACATTCAAAGATTCAAAGAAACTTTATTGTCATTTAGGAAACACAAGTGCTACCTAAACAAAATTTTGAGTGCCAGCTCTTTTACAGGAGAAAACAAACACAAAAAGACAGACATGATAGGTATTAAAGAATAAACAATAACTATAGTACAAAACTAAATATCTAAGTAGCTGACGCACATGCTTGTACACTATTTATTACACTGGACTACACTGACTACTAGATAATTAACACATGAAAAGTACACTATACACAGAAGTGACACTGGGTGATACTGCACATAAGGAAGTGACTGGAATTGCACTTGAATGAGGATATATTCATTTTAGTCTGCAATAAATAGAATTACTGTATGAAAAAAAGAAAAAGAATGAGAGAGTAAGAATCTATTATGGTTTTATACATCCAGATTTATGTCTGCATTAATGAGTCTTATTGCAGTTGGATAAAAACTGTTCATGAATCTGGAGGTCCTGCAGCAGATACTCCATAACCTTCTACCAGAAGCAAGTTTATCGAAACAACTGTATGCTGGATGAGAAGTGTCACTCAGTATTTTGTGGGACCTCTTTATACATTGCAGTTCAAAGAGTTCCTGTAAGGTAGTAAGACAAGTTCCCGTGATCTTTCCTGCTGTTCTTATTATTCTTTGCAGCGTCTTCCTTTTGGCCGTTGTGCTGTTACTGAAACATACAGTGCAGTTGCTGCTGATAATGCTCTTGATGGCTCCTCTGTAGAAGGTATTTAGAGCATCCATAGAGAGCTTTGCTTTTCTCAGCCTTCTTCGGATGTGTCACTGGTGGGCTTTTTTTAATAAGCTGGCCTGTTTTTGTACTCCAAGAAAGATCCTCTGATATATGTACCCCCAGGAACTTCGTAGTTTGGACTCTCTCCACTTCTTCACCATTGATCTTGAGGGGCAGGTGCACAGCAGAGCTATTTCTGAAGTCAATAATAATTTATTTTGTTTTACTGACATTCAGGTCCAAATTGTTGTTATTCCACCATTCAATCAGGGAGTTGACCTCATTCCTCTACTCACTCTTGTCATCACCACTTATGAGTCCTATCACTGTGGTGTCATCTGCAAATTTGATGATGTGGTTGTTGCTAGCTTTCACAGAGCAGTCTTGGGTAAGGACTGTGAAAAGTAGAGGACTCAGCACAACAGTCCTGGGGCACTCCAGTGTTAATTGTTATACTCCCTGAAATGGTGTTACCAGCACAGGTCCTTTGTGGTCTTCCAGTCAGGAAATCGAGGATCCAGTTGCACAACCCTTTATTTATGCCAAAGGTGATGAGCTTTTCTATACATTGCATTGGAATCACCATATTGAATGCCGAGCTGAAATCTATGAACAACAGCCTGGCATAGAACAGCATGGTTGTTCTTCTCTTCAAGATCCTCCAATGTGAGGTGAAGTGCCACCGAAATGGCATCAGCAGTTGATCTGTTTGCCTGATAGGCAAACTGCAGTGGGTCAAAGGATTGGGTAGCACTGTAGTCTAATGCATTTTAACCAGTCTTTTGAAGCATTTCATTACATTTGATGTGAGGACCACTGGCCTATAATCATTTAGGTAGGTGGGGTTGGCTTTTTTGGGCAGAGGGATTATGTTGGTAACTTTGAAGCATGCTGGTACTTTTTCCTGGACAAGTGAGGTATTGAAGATGTCCATCAGGACTATGCTCAGTTGGTCTCACAACCTTTCAATACTTTCCCCAGAATGTTATCAGGGCCAGCACCTTTCCTGGGGTTCACTTTTCTCAGTTGGTTCCTTACATCCACAGCACTGAAGTTGAGTACTGCTTCCTTTTGGTCATTGAGAAGCTTTACAGCCTCCAGGTTGTTTTTTCTCTTCAAATGTGCCATAAAAATGTGTTTAGATTGTCCAGAAATTCAATGCCGAAATTGGTCCTGTAGTCAGTTGGCTGTTGAATAGCATGTCACAGGCTTCTTGAGACTTTCGCATCCTCAAAGCATCCTTGTATCCTCTTTCCATACTCCTTCTTGGCCTCCTTGATACCTTTTTTTAGATCAGTCCTTGCCACACTTAGATCCTGCTTACCCTTTGCCCTGAAAGCAGTGTTTCTTGCCCTCAGCAACTAGTACACCTTGCTGTTTAGCCATGGTTTTTTGGTTGGCTCTTACATTAATATTTTTGATGTTCATTACATCCTCCATGCATTTTGATACATAAGCCATAGTTGTCATAGTATATTCATCTATGTTCACCAGATTGCTCACCATGGCTGACACCCTGAAGACATCCCGGTTTGTGGTTTCAAAGCACTCCCTGACACTTTCCATGGCTCCTTCATGCCAGACCCTAATTTGTTCCACAATGGGCTTATCTCTGATCAAGAGAGATTTGTAAGCTGGTATTAGTTTTATGGTGATGTGATCAGAGCCACCTAGGTTTGGTTGTTGTACATCTCTGTATGCCCCCTTTATGTTAGTGTAAGCCTTGTCCAGAGTATTTGCTCCCCTGGTGGGAAAATCCACAGTTTGGTAGTAACTGGGTAGCACCTCCCTGAGATCTGCTTTGTTAAAGTCACCAGCTATCATAAATGCACAGTCAGAATTCTTGCATTGCATCTCACATATAGTATTATGCAGTATATTCAGTGCTTCAGTGATGTTAGCACTTGGTGGTATATATACAGCTGCTGCATAGACACCATTTAGTTCTCTGGGCACATAAAAAGGTCTGCATTTCAGTATCAGAAATTCCACATTTACAGAGGAATGTCGATTCACAATGTTACAGTTTTTGCACCAGCTATCATTCACAAAAGTGTATGCTCCGGCTCAGTTAGCTTTTCCACACAGAGCTAGGTTCCTGTCAGCACTGAATAAAGTGAAACCATCAAGGCTTACAGCACTGTCACTAATCCTGTTATTTAACCAAGTCTCTGTAAAGATTAACAGACAGGAATTTCTCACTTTGTTTGTGGTGTTGAACTCAAGCCTGAGAAAGTCCATCTCGTTGTCTAATGAGCATACATTTGCTAACAGAATTAAGGGAAGTGCAGGCCTGTGAGGATTTGTTTTCAATGTGGCAGCAATCCCACCTCTGCAGCCTCTATTCCTGGTTCTGTTACATCTCTTCCCTTTGGGTCTCATCCTGATTGTTCCAGAACCTTCCATTCCCTGATTTAGGTACTTTGAAGCGTGTTTGGTTTGTATGTTGAGTTCCTGAGTGTTATAGGCCCCGGATGCTCTCTAGTAAGTAGGGAATCCAGCCAGAACAATGGCACGATCGAATACTTGATTTCCAGAAGTTTCTTTCTGCTGTAAGTTACTGTAACAGCATTTAAATGACTGAAAAATAATGTTCTCATATTTTTGCCAGAAAAATAAGACAGATTAAGCAATCCTGTATCATTAGCTAGCACGGCTGCAGCTTCCCTGGGCGCCTCCATTTTTATATATGTATATATATATATATATATATATATATATATATATATATATATATATATAAAATATACATATATATATATATGTATATATATATATATATATATATATATATAATATACATACATATATATATATATATATATATATATATATATACATACATATACACATACACACACACACACACACACACATACAAACACACACACACACACACACACACACCCTTGGAGGAGGTCAAAGCCTTTCCTAAGGTTGTGCAGTTTATTAGAATAAACTGTGAAATTTCAGTTTCCACTTTTATTTCTTCATCTACTCCAAAGTTTATATTTTGATTGGTGATGTTCATGTTGAGCCAGGGGAAAATACCAATCGTTTAAAAATAAAACAGTACTTATTTATGGATTCTTAAAAATCTGTGTAAATTTAAAGGGTTTTCACCCATTACATTTTTAAAATAGTAGTACAACCATTTTTTATTATTTATTCATTCTTCTGTTGTTGAGTTATATAATCTTTTACAAGTCATCTAGTGGTGTAATGTGGTACATTTTCCAGAGAAGTGGTGCACTGTTTTAGGGGTGCTTATGGTGACAGTAAATCTAATGATTCTGACGTTATATAAGAACCACTTTGTACATTTAGCTTGCCATTTCCCATACTGCCTGAATAAGATACAGATATTTTTTAAACAGCAAGTTTTTTTTTCTCCCAGCGATCATAAAAAAATTACAAAATGTCTGTATTGTATATTCTGAAGTCTTCAACCTGTTTATGACCCTGTTATATCTTCTTGAAGATGATTTATGTCATCTGCCACCCCTTCTAATAATAATACTTCTTTATATCAGTTGTGAGCCACCCATATATTATTTTTAAACTGCTTTTTGTTCACAGCAACTTGTCAGCAGCAACACTATAATTGAGCACAAAAACATGTCATGTAAATGATTTAGAATACACATTTGCCAAAACTAAAACAAATAAAAAAAGTTTTCTTCAGAGGACACTCCCAAGCATCCCCATGTGGGAAACTCAGCCCTCACTCCCCATACTATGACTCTAAATAAGGCTCCAGATAAACTAATTCCGCGGTTGCACACTTTTGGGGTAAGGCAGTATTTCCTTATCCCCTCACCAATGATCGATGTTAGACTTAGTATATTTCCTGCGTGATGAAAGCAGTATTTCATTAACTCATCTTGTTGCTGTGGCACATGGCAAGAGTGCCATCAGTGACTCACCCTGCTCCCTTGTTTTGATGCACTTTTAAAGATGGTACTTATTTGCCATCTATGGATTCCCACAAAGTGCTTAAATGCTGTTATCGTATCTTCCACTTCCTCCTTTCTTCAGGACTGTATTTGTTAAGCTCTTCCAGTCTGTCTTTGCATGACTTCCAATGACATTATTTTTGCACTGTCTTTATGTTTTGGACCAGATAACCAGTCTTGACAAGTTAATTCACATCTTCTCATACTTTTTGGATCTTACTATTTATCAATAATCATGTGTCATCATCAAAACAGTTTTCTTACAATTTAGCTAACTTTTTATGTGGTATTGTATCATAAACCTTTCTAAAGTTCAAGTGTACAACACTACTCCCTTTTTAAACATAGAGTTTATTAAATCATCACAATTTAAGAAATAATGTGAGTACAAATACATTAACAGAAAAGAAAACAAACTAGTAACATTTTTCCATTGTTATTTTCATGTAGCATACATATGTTTTCTTTCTAACAATTTCCATTCACTCCAACATTATATGAAATTGTTCAGTTTCTGCCTTCCCCTAAACTTCACTCCTTCTCCTGAACATTATTCTGCATGTATTGTTCCCACAAATTCCATTTATTTACATACTATTTCCTCATTCCATTTTCTAATATCCTACCTCTAGTTCTTTTGTCCCCTATACAATATTCCATACTTTAGTTACAGCTGGTTTAGATTTTGATTTCCATTTTCCAGTGATTGCTTTTTTTGGCAACCAATAGCATTAAACTTAGCAAAGCCTTACTATAAGTAGGCCATTCTGATCTTCTATCCCAGCTCAAAAGAATTATTTCCTAACTTAAAACCATTTGCTCCCCCAACATTTCTGACAAAGCACTCTTTAAGGAAATTTTAAAATCTTCAGCTTGTTGCATTCCGCAAAACCATGTTATCAATTACCTCTCTCTCTTTCCTCCCAAGTATTCAGAACACTATGTCTGGACAATTTCCATCAGTTTCTCCTGCCAGCCTGGTCGACATGGGCATACTGAGACAGTATAGCAACTGCCTCATGTTCACCGACAGACCTCTTCTCCTAGCACATAATTCTTCTACTTGCAAGAAATACATCTATATCAGTAACCTGGAATCCATGCTCTATCGCACCACAGTCAGTATTCCCGACAAACAGGAGATTGCCAGCACAAACACACAATCCACATCACATAGCCAAGCACAACACACACCCACCTATGCAGAGGTCCTCAATAAAAACTTACTTAAACAGCAGAGACCTCCAAAACACACTCACAAACATTCCACACACAACACCAAACACATCACACACAGCAGGCAACACACCAGTGTCTCATAAACACAGCCCATAAGGCATAAAAATAAACCCAACATACTAGTCCTTGGCAACTCATTTGTTAGACACACCGATGTCCCCCTCACCAGGCTCAACAAGGAGAAAGTCAGAGTCAGTTGTCTGTCAGTTGCCAGAATCTGACACATCACGCATGCACTTTAGTCTTACCACAACAGGAACAAGTATGACTCTGTCATTGTCCATGTTGGTGTGAGTGACTTGAGATGTACCTCCCTAGACTATATGAAGAAAGACATGATTGACCTCTCAGAGTATGTGTTCCAGGCAGGTATGACCATAGCCCTAAGCAGCAGCCTACCTTCACCAAGAATTATGCCATAATACCAACAAAAATAATTGACTTCAACAATTGGCATAGTTTCTGGTGTCATTCCAAGGGGATCCAGTATCTGTCTGCCGAGGATGACATAGATGACAGGCTTCGATGCTTTGCCAGAGATGGCCTTCACCTTGCACCACTGGGATTCCAGATTCTGACCAAGGCTCTTGCCTCCCCCATTGCGCCTTTTTTAGGCAATGTCTCAAAGACAAGTCTTCCAACATAAAAGATCTGTCAAAAAGCAAACCAAAGGTCATGCTGTGTAATGCTAGGAGCCTTAACCTGAAAATGCACTTACTGGAGGCTCTCCTAACACTGTAAGATGCTGATGTCTGTGCAGTCACGAAAACTTGGTTCAAGGCTGCAGAGAGCACCCTTGCCTTACCAGGCTATACGTCATTCGACACATTCCAACCCCAAAATGAGGTTGGGAAGACTAAGGGTGGTGGAGTCTCTATCTTCATTAAAGACAAGCACACCTCCAAGCTGGTTTGCCAGCATGATGCACTAGAACTACTCCAGGTGCAACTGACAGTTGGCAACACACCCATCCAACTTATAGCCAGCTATAGACCCCCCAGCATGACTCAGGACACTCACTTTTCCTACCTGAACCTACTTGATTCCATCAAGGTACCCCCAAACACCCTGATCCTCGGTGATTTCACTACCCTGCCATAAACTAGGTGAACTATTCCTGCACTAGTGCACTAACCCAATGATTCCTTGACTTCATCAATTCTAAAACACTAGACCAGCTCATCTCATCCCCCACAAGGAGAGACAACATTCTGGACTTGGTTGTCACCAACATGGGCGACTGCTGTACCACTCCCACAGTAAGTTCTTCCCTGGTGAGATCAGATCATCAGTCATCTCATTCTAAGTTTCTATCCCCCCAACCCCCCCCCCCCCAGCCATAACCAGACTAAAAAACTTCTCAAAAGCTGACTACAACCTCCTAAGGGAGGGTATCAGTAGCTTCACACCACCATCTCCCTCAGAGGACGCAGACAACTATGCTGAACAGCACAACAATGCAGTATACAAGAACCTGTACAACTGCATGGACTCAGCCATGCCCAATAGAACTAAAACCTGATCCTCAAGGAAACACAAACCTGTCTTGTGGACATCCTCTATCAACAGGCTTTACAACAAAAGGAAGAAACTGTTGTCCATGGGTAAAAAGGAACAAATTCCAAATTGGTAAAACTTCCTCCTTAGCCTCAACAAGCAAGTTAGATCACTAGTGAAAACTTCCAAAGCCGATTATGAATCAAAACTAGCCTCTGAAACAAAGGGAAACCACAAAGCCTTCTTCAGTTATGTCAGGAGCCTCCATGGCAAAGCTCAGGTTTGTCCTGAATTAGTATTTAATGGTAGCACTTATATTGATCCTGGTGACTTAGCCAACCTGCTAGCAAGATAGGTTCAGTGCAAACTTCACCCCCCCCGTCCCCCCCAAGGCCTATTTGACATCCCCAACATTTGTTCTGCACATCACATCTCTGTAGATCAAGTGTTAAAGGACCTATCCAAGACAAAGAACACAGTTTCCATGAGACCTGATAGTATCCCAAGCTGTATTCTGCACTATCTCCAGCAAGAACTAGCTTTGCCATGGAGCAGCCTATTCAACCACAGCCTAAGTACAGACTTCATTCCAGTAGAGTGGAGAATTGCCATTGTCATCCCCTTCCACAAAGGTGTTGCCATTACTGACCCTGGAAACTATTGCCCCATTAGCTTGACAAGTCTGATCTGTAAAGCCATGGAACATATTATTATGGATCTCATAAACAGGGACATAGGCAATCTCCAAGCACTTGACCCCACCCAGTTTGGCTTCGTCAAGGGCAGATCTTGCCTGTTGATCCTGGATGACTTCTTTGAGACTGTCACCAAGGCCATAGATGAGGGAAAGTCAGTACATACAACTTACCTAGACTTGGCCAAATCCTTTGACACAATCCCCCACTCCGGTATCATCAAAAAGCTAACACAACTTGGTGTAAATCCCTATCTCATCAGGTGGGTGACCAACTGGCTCACCGATAGGACTTGCAAAGTCAAAATAGGTGCCACCACCTTCGACAGCAGACCTGTCACTAGTGGTGTTCCCCAGGGATCTGTCCTGGGACCCCTACTGTTTGGCACCTACTTCTCAGATGTGCAGGCAAAGACAAAAGGCCTGCGGCTGACCAAGTTTGCAGATGACTGTAAGTTAGGTGCTGTCATTTATTCCCCAAATGATGTTAACATACTGAAAGAGGGTCTTATAGCAACAAATGACTGGTGCCAACGTCATGGTCTTAAGTTAAATGCAAAAAAGTATTATCATACTATTTAGCAGAAGCATGGCTCCTATTGATTACCAACCCCCTAAACACACAACCTGTGGTGAGAGACCTGGGTACACAGGTTGACAACAATCTCACATTCAACCATCATTTACTGGCAGTGGTCGGAAAGCCTTTTACTTGGTTCATCTCATAAGTAAAAGGACTGCATCCAGAAAAAGTAGGTTATTACCTCTCTGTACTCTTCCCTCATTAAGCCAATAATTAAGTACAATGCTTGTTTCGTATGTACCTCTCCAAACATCCACACCAATTGGAAAGGCCACAGAAATACCTTACAAAGAGAATCCATGGCCTTCAATACCTGTCCTATGTGGACAGGCTCAAATCACTATCACTCTACTCAGTATCATACAGATAGCTCAGAGGTGATCTGTGTCTCGCATACAAGGCAATCTCGGGCCCTGCCCTACTAAAGATGCTCCATATCCATAAGTCTATTTTTTCACACATTACCAGTTGATAGGCCTAAATCTAATATGCAACATCAACAAAACCTACTGGAGAGGCAGGTTTGTCTCCCAGAGGCTGCCCTGTCTCTGGAATAGACTTCCCATACACATCAAACAAAGTACCTCACTGACCCACTTCAAGCGCAACCCTGATGAGTGGATGGGAAACCACAAATTTGTCCCAAGGGTTCCACCTGAGTCCCTCACTGACAGGGGTGACAGGTGCTGACTGAGGTTTATTTTTTGGGATAAACTCTTGGCTAGGCTTGTAAGGGCCCCAGGGCCATTAGCCTAGTAACCTCCTATGATCCTATGATCCTTTGATCCAATCATTCCCCAGCATTTTTAATCTACTGAAGGAAAAATCTCTGAAGTATGCTTGGTGTATAAAAATACTTATTTAAGCACTTTAATGCAAAAATCCTAAAACGTCTGGATTTTGCTGGGAGCCATATAGATGAGCTTTTATTATTCCTGTGTAAACTGCATTTTCAGTCTTTCTTCCCAGTCTTTTTTAACCTGCTGCGATGTATTCTTATAGTTATCATACAGTATTTTATATGCTCTACTAATTATCTGTTTTTAACACTAGTTTCTGTTCAAGACTCAGCTAAAACCTCTAGCAGAGCTGTTTTTTTTCACTACACACTCCTCCATCATTTTCTTTTGGATATATTCTGTTATTAGATCCTGTTAGGGAAAGCAGTCTCTAAACTGCAGTCTAAATTTCTGCTTAGCATCATCCCACTTTGTTACCTTTTCCTCCCAAGTTATTTGCTCCCAGTACATTGTTTCCTTTGCTAATTTCCTCCAATAAATCTCAGCCCTCTCCTGCCTACTTTCTATATATCCTGCTTGCAGTTATCCGTTTTGATAAAACCTCATTTCTCTATTCCCATGTTGGCTTAGTTCATTCAATAATTTCTGCTACTTTACGAATGTAATATCCTGTATGGTTGTTGTTATTTGATTTTGACCAGCATCTAAAGTCCTATACTCTTCTTGTTTTTCAAGCCACCCCTTTCATCAACACCCCTTTTCACTTTGATTTATAATCTTCTACCTGTGTTGTGTATAGGAGGCTTTGGTTGATAAAAGCATGCTTGAAATGTATATAAAACCAAAGGGACAAAAACATTTTCATTGCTTTTATCTTATCCGTGTCCATAATCAAGAGCTTCCATCTTCTTGATTTTTGTATCTTTTGTTTAGTCTCTTCCCACATATACTTAGCTTCCATAACAGAATCCTTTTACATCTATGCATGTAAATATTTCATCTTATCATATCTCCATAAATATGGGTATTACTGAATGAATTCACACTTGGGTACAAAGTTTACCACTATAACCTTTGCTTTATCTTTACTTATTTTATATCCTGAAAAGACATGAAACTGTCTCAAAATGTTCCATGACACTGAAATGCCCTTTTCTGGCTTTATCAATTACAAAATAATATCAGCTGTATATAAAGCTAGCTTTTATTAATTACCATATCAGTTATATCTTTGAATTTGTGAGGTCATTGGATTCTTTGAAAATAGCTCTAAATATAAAGCAAATAACAAAGGGGAAGTGAAAAAGAGGAAAAGAGAACATGCCTGCCTGGTTTCTCAGTTCAAACACAGTTTCTGTGAGAGGAACCCTCCCATTTTAAATGCTAGTATAGTCTCCTTATTAACCGTGCTACTGTATCAAAGAATGCAAAGGATACTATTGCCCTACTTGTAAAATCTCAGCTGACTGTACTGAATGCTTCCCCTGCATCAAGACCCACCAACACTTATACTCTGTCTCCCTCTGGATCATCTTTGTTCTTTTGGTGTTGTCAAATGTCTATCTCCTCTTCACAAAACTACATTGATCTGTATCTATCAATTTTGGCAACACCTTTGACTTTCTCTTTACTAGCATAGAGACAAACATTTTTGAAATCATTGCCTAAAAGTAAACTGGATCTGAAGGGTCTTTACACTCTTTGAGTAATGCAGTCACCACATCTTTCTTCCAAGTTGCTGGTACTCCACACTTTTGAAATATTGTTAAATAAAACCTTACAGATCTTTATCACTTTCTTCCCTCCTAACATCCATACTTCTTCTAGAAACCAACTTCTTTGTTGAGTGTTTATACATCACCATTTTTTGGCTTCCCTATACAACATTGAGGAGAAAGAAGTTGAACGACATAAGGCCAAATGTTTTTCTCCATAGGAAATGATTGCCAGTCCAATTTCTAAGTGTGCACTGGCAATGATTCACTTTTTAAGGACATTTTCCCTTCTTCAGGTCAGTGCCACCATGGAGTTGGTATATATAAGTCCCATGGATTTGGGGGCCTTGTCCCCTGCAAAAACAAGAAAAAGGGAAATTTTCACCCTTTGGTTTCTGGGAATTTTTTTTTTCTGTTGAAGCATCGACTTTCAGAAGTCGGCATTTCATAGTAGAACCACCATTTTTATCTCATCTTTTCCTATCTTAGCAATTAGTTGTTGAACTTCATCTTTCTCTAACCTTGGCATAAGTAAGTCTCCCATAAATATTTGCATTTATGCCTTTTCTTGGTTTCCACATGTTCCTGCTTTGTACAATTGTTTTATATTTATTTATTTAGTCTTTGTTGACTGGATTAGTCCCACTAGGCTAATGTCTCTTTTTGGGAGACCTGAAAATTTCTGAAATATATGTAATATCTCTACAGGACCTCTTGTTATTTTTCTTGTCATAGGCTCCCTACACTGAAGAAAACCCTTTCTACCTTCTGTTGCCTAAGTCATTGTGTTAAATGTTTTTGCACTCTAGAGTTGTTAGCAAAAAATAAAAAAATACTTGCTTAACAGATACAATACTGAACTCATGCATATTATCCATATACTCCCTAATTTTCCATCTGGAAGTCTACAGTTAGTGTACTTTTCTTCTTCTGTGAGATTTCCCTTCTTCTGCAATACTTTGTCAACCTCTCTAAATAAATCCTATAACTTTTTCCAGTGTTTCTTTCTCTCTTATCTCTACCACATTTATAAACTCCAACTTCATTTTATCCTACTCACTACTTATTCCTTCTGAAGACATTTCTGTCTTCTCTAATAATGCTTATATCATTTTCACTAACCAACTCGTACTACTGAAATCTACCATTATTGTCTTTTCTCCTCATCTACCACTATTAGAGACCCTCTAAAAATCAGTATTATTACTGTCCTTTTCCTGTGTACTTCACCTTCTGCTGAATATCCACTCTTAAATCCTTTCCTTGTCAAATATATATATATATATATATATATATATATATATATATATATATATACTTATTTTATCCAAATGTGTCTCCTTCAGCATCGCTATTCACATGCTATGCCTCTTAGTAATTCATAGGTTCATAGGTAAGTCCTAGGCTAGTTGTCCTTGCAGGCTATTTTAACCCTAGCCAGTATCCCTTTTTGTGCTCAAAATAACTTATCCCATTTGTTTATAGATTGGCCTTACCCATCTCATAGGTTATAGTTATATATTACCAATAAAGAGAATAACTGGGATTATACCATAAATAATTTAAAGGGATCCATGCATACCATAAAGCATTTAGGAGCTGCCTCTGTACATTAGTAGTACAGGGAGCAGTCCTGGGGTAAATTTTCTTTTTCCCATCCCTAGATCTAAGTTGAACTTCAATATGGACAGGGTTGAGCTTTGTTTTATGTGGATGGGGATGGGGAGTCTGTTGCATAGCAGTGGTATCCTCTGAGAGATATACATGTCTCTCCAAATGATTCTGTGGATGTTGCAGAAAAGTTTTAGATCCCAAGACTGAGTATTTCTGATGTCATTTGACTTACTCATGTGCAGTAAATTCATTAGTAATGGGTCAGAGGATACCTTGCATGCCAAACACAGGTCACCTCTTAGCAGTCTTTAGGATAAGTGACAGGCAGGGCATATCTTTTAGGCCTTGTATCATTTTAGCAAGGTATATATCTTATGGGCATTCCAGTTGTTGCATGTGTCTGGACAGATACATACTAAAGAGGCATTATATTCAATGATTGGCCTAATGAGGGCTGAGTAAAGGGTACAATGACATCCCTAAGTCTAGATACAATCCCCTTATTTATAAGCTGTACAATATAGAAGGAATTTCTTACAGCAATAGACAGATGTTGATCAAAAGTTAGGTCACAGTCCACATAAGTTCCCAAGTCCCAAACAACTGGGTCAAGTCTTAGGGGCATTTTGTCAATGTGGTAGTTCCTTGGGGTAGACAACTTCCCAATTTATACAGTAATGCATTTTCTGGCATTTAGTTTCAATCTATGATTTTGGCACCAGTTATTTATTTGGGACAAACCTTCCTGCAGGATGGCTAAATCATTTGGGGATTCAATTACTGCTCCTATCTTGCAGTTCTCTGCAAACTTAAGTCAGCCAGATCCCTTTGGTATTAATTTTTACTACAGAAAAGTGATGCCAAACAGGAAAGGTCCCAGCACAGAATTCAATATTGTTTGCTTTTTATCTGTATCTGTGAGGCCATTTACATTCCATGTTAATATTAACAGAGTAGCCAATTTGATAAATAGTTATTACTCCAACCTATTATACTTGAGAATTTTTGAATATATGTTTACAATATTTAGCTTATATGCACACATTGATGTTTGCCAGGCTGATCTCTTGTCTATTTGCTTTCTCTCATCGCCATTTAAACCCATGTCACACTATTCTAGACTTTTTCCTACAATGTAGACACTCAAGTAAAAATTATATAGATTTACAAAACCCTCCAACCCTTTTAACCTACAACAAGTACACCAACTATGTACATTTTCAAAAACAGCAAGTTTACCCCTCCAGATAAGAGCAGTTGACCCAAATTAATGGCAAAACCCATAGGCATTAGCTCTTCTAAAATAAAGTTTATCTATGCTAAAGCACATATTAGAGCATTTATTCTCATGTTCACTAATTGCTATCTGTTCATTTCTTATCTGTTTCCCTCACAAATCTGAAAAGCAGATTGTATACTTTCAGTAAAGATTAACTTTTAGCCCTATGAAAAACTGTACAGGCAACCTTTAAATAAATAAAGTAAATTGTGGACTGTTAAATTAAATATATTGAAATACTGATAGTGAGACAACTACTAATATAACTCATCCACTTCCCACAGTTAGTAACTTAATTTATTCTTCACTGATTTGATTGCCAGTGTACCTTTAAATCTTAATTAGACTGTACCTGGAACTTTTAAGGTAGCACACACTTTTCAGTCCTCTCATTATTAGTTGTTTGCATCTGGAAACTGCTTGCATCCAGGTAAATGAATCTGGTTATGGTAAAAAAATAGCTAGTAACTTTTCAAAAGTATGAAAGAACATTTGTAGATTTCACTTAGAATACACAATTCAGACCTCTTGTGATTAATTACTTGATCCTGTAGACTTCTTGTCTTTCAATGAAAGCATCTGCTAATGGAAACATCTGGTAATGATTTTGAGCAACCTCAGAGGTTCCTTGCAAAAAGAATACAAGGTGTAACAAACCTGCTTTATGCAGAGCACCTTAAAGCTCTTTTCCTATATCCAGTCTCCTATAGATTGCTGAGGGGTAATTTATGCCTGGCTTACAAGGTGTCCGCAAACCCCACACTTATTAATCTCCTACATATTCATAAATCAGATTACAAGAAATACAAGGTCTAGGGACCTGAATTTTGTCTGTGACTTAAACAGTACATGCTAGAGGGACAGATATGTGTCGCAGAGACTGCTGCTCCTATGTAACAGGCTTTGCATCTATGTGAAGCTGAGTTCCTCTGTTTAAGCAAAAGCTAGACTGGTGGATGGGGAACAGAAAATTTACACCAGGCCTTGCAACCATGTCCCTTATGGACAGATGTAGCTTATAAATGCCTGGCCTGCAATGTCCTATTTAGATGCAGGATATTTATTTATTTATTTATTTTACATTTGTTGACCGGGAAAGTCCGACTGGGTATATGCCCATTTTCAGCAGAGGCCCGGGGAGAAAAGCTCCATATATTCAGACATATGAGATTTATATAATATAAGAGTACAATCTAGCATATCAGATAAAAAAAGAAACAGTATAATTATAGTAAAGACACAGTTCAACAGGAGAAATGACCTATATGTCAGAGTATAATATCACAAGGAAGGTTCCATATATTCAGTCAAGCAAAATTTCACATAATATAAGAGTATAATCTAGCATTTCAGAGGAAAAAAAAAACACAGCGTATTTATAGCAAAGACACAGTTTGACAGGTAATGACATATGTCAGAGTATAATAACAATATAAGGTGCAAGACATTTGCCTAGTAGTATTAATTTCTCACGTAGAGAAAAGAGTAAACATTGTACTGCAATCATCTGCTAGTTAAAGGATATGAAATACTGATAACCTGTTGACAGCTAATAGTAGAGTTGGCAGCTAATTAGTGGTACAGGAGAAAGGGGGGGGGGTTAGTTGGGGTATGGACAAGGACATAGCCAGTGAGATTTTAGGTGTGCTTTAAGAGCATTTTTGAAAGAGACTGCTGGAAGGGAGTGTAGTTATGGCAGTGGGAAGTGAGTTCCAAATTTTGGATATGGAGTAGGAGAATAGCGCTTCCCCTGCAGAGTTGTTGGGTTTGGTGACTTGGAGTAGATTTTTGTTGCAGGAGTGAAGGGGTCTGGAGGATTGGTTGGGTTGGAGAAATGTATGAAGTGAGGGAATTTTAATAGGGTGGTTTACAAGTTTATGAGCAAAGGTAAGTTGGGTTAGGTGTAGGAGTTGAGGGAGCTCAAGCCAGTCTAGGTTTCTAAGGGAGACACAGTGGTGACTGCGGTGGAAGCCCCCTGATGCAAATGTTGCAATTTTATTGTAGCAGGCTTCAAGTTTCTTTAGGTCTGATTGTCGAAGATTTGTGAGTATGGGTGATGCATAGAGAAGGGTTGAGATTAGTTGGGAAGTTGCGGTAGAGATTCTGGCTGGTTTGGTTAGGTATTGTTGATTTCTATACAAGGCACCCAGTTTTTTGTGGACTTTTTTATTGAGAGTGATATGTGAGTGTCAAATTTGAGTCTGTTGTCAATCTGTACACCGAGTAGCTTAGTGTGGGCTGTTAGTGAGATGGAAGTGTTTTCTTTGGCAAGTATGTTGAAATGGGGAAGTTCGGGGTAGATTTTGAGGGTTGAAAGATGAGGAGTTTGGTCTTATTTGGGTTGAGGAGGAGTTGAGCATTTAATAGCCAACTTTCAACAGAAGAGAAAGATGCTTGAGTGATCTGTTGTAGTTCTGCTAGAGTTGGAGCTGAGCAGATGAGAGTGGCATCATCTGCATACTGTATGAGGGAGGCATGTTTGGTGGTGGTGTGCAGGTCATTGGTAAAAATGGAGAAAAGCAAGGGGCCAAGGATTGAGCCTTGGGGAACCCCAAGAGTAACAGGGAGGTGAGGGGATAGATTGTTGTGCCAGACAACTGACTGCTGATGGCCGTGTAGATAGCTGTAGAACCAACTGATGGCAGGTATGGAAAAGGAGAGGTTGGAGAGTGCAGGGAGTAGAAAATTATGTGATACAATATCAAACGCCTTTGATAGGTCAAGAAATACAGCAGAGGAGAAAAGGCCATTGTTTTTATGTTGGAGAATGGTGTTAGTGGTATCATTATTCTTTTGTTATATGTTATTGTTAGTGCTATCATTATTCTTTTGTTATATGTTATTGTTAGTGCTATCATTATTCTTTTGTTATATGTTATTGTTAGTGCTATCATTATTCTTTTGTTATATGTTATTGTTAGTGCTATCATTATTCTTTTGGGAAAACTTGAGTAGGGTTAGAAAGCCCCCCCCCCCCAGTCATTAGTCTAGTAACCATCTATGAATTTATGAGTCTATAAAATGCAAGAAAGAACTACAAGTTACATGTCTTTCATCAGTTTGCCTTATCTGTCAAGCCTATTTGCTTAAAAGCAGTCTTTGTAGCTTAAACCAAAGACATTAATCTAGATGTGCACCTCTATAAAAAGATGAGAAATTATCTTAATTCTGCATATAATATGATCAATATACTTTACCCCCCCCCCACACACACACACACACACACACACAGCAGCTCAATATCGCATTATATTAACTTTAACTTGCTCTTTTTTTAACTTGGTATAGTGTAGAACTTGGATACATCACAACAAGGAAAAGGTAATTTCTTACTTTAATATCTTTAACATATATAACAGTCACTGACAAATAAGGCTACCCCATCTCACATTTAAAATATCCATGACTGCACACTATACAAAACTGATTTACAAAATAAAATGCAATTTACTTCATGGAATTTTATACAAATATTAAGATCAAAAATGTTTTACTTACAGCTTCTTCTTCAGTTCCTTCAGTGTTCTTAACATTAATGACATAAAGTAGAAAGTATGCTTTACAGTTCACACACCAGTTTAAGACAATCAACAACATTTCAGTGTTTTACTCACTTCCTCGTGAAAAGCCACATTTCAAATGTCGAATCATATATCTAGTAGGGCTGATGCTTTATAATCTCCCATTTATTCTCTAATTTCACAATGTTGTTGGTCATCTTCCTGATTATCTGTAACACCCAACATCAGTCTCAGTTTAAGTCTAAAATACTCTCAGTTCTTCTAGTCAACCAACTTGCTTTTTTCTATCAGTGATAGACTATCACTCAAGCATTTAATTATGGAATAAGTGAAACTGTTTTACTGGCAGACTCTATGAGCTTTGTTATTCTCAGACAACTGAGAAGTAGAGCCTATTTCTGCTTGCTGGCTCACTTTTCACTGGCGTAACTTTTTTCTTTCTTATTTTTAGCCTGTTCAGTATTCAGAATGTTCAAGAAAAAACTGCAGACTTGTCTCACACCTTGTGTAACTTTTGTAAAATTAAAAGGAAAACCACAGGTAATGGTGAAGCACTGTGTCACACAAAAAATACTTTAATCCACTGGTTTAGCGCTTTCAGCCCAAAAATTAGGCCCTCGTCAGAACAAACTGTTAAAAACTGTCCCATTTTATAGCATCATCAGTACACATCAAACCAATCACATCTCAGTTTTCCTAAAACTTAATATAAAAAATATATATATGTGTATAAAATACATCCTAAATAATGCATTCATTTTTAACAAGCATATAAACTATTTACATTTATTATAATAGGCTTTTCTTTTCAACACAGCTTTATAGTTGACACCATTGTTAAGCCCTGTTGCCCTGCATGCATCCAGAAGAACCTGGCATTTGAACTCTAAAATCTAGTTCTCCATCTTTGTCTCCATTGAAATCCACTGGAACATGATCTATAACTGTGAAAAGAAACTTAACACCGTCATTGTTACCCACACAGTTAAAATGTGCTTATAAAGAGCATTGTCCATATTTCTCTTTCTAATGGCATAATAATGTTCATACATCCTGTTTTTAAGTTGCCTATTGGTCTTCCCAATATAAAATAAAAAACAGGTGGAGCATTTTGCCATGTATACCACAAAGGTAGATTTACAACTGAAAATGCCTGGAACGTGCCACATCTTATTCTGGGTTACAATGTCAAATTCTGTTCCCCCTGAAATGTATTTACAAAAATTGCAGTTTTTGCATTTAAAAGTACCTGTGTTAACTTGGGGCTTTTTTCTTGGTTTACCTTCTAACATTTCTTTGAAATTCCTTGCTCTTGTGTTAACAATAATGGGGGCTTCTCCTACTACCATCTGAAGATCACTGTTAGGAACTAATATTCTCCAGTTGTTGGACACTATATTTTTGATTTCTTTGCTGTCTATGTTAAAGGTTAACAACATTGACGTAACCCAGTCCTTCTTATCCTGTGTGTTTCCTCTCAGCCCCTCCTTTTCGTTTGTACTAATAATGTCATGCACAATTTTTAAAGGGTACCCTCTGTTTTTAAATCTAAAATGCAGTTCCTGCACTACCAGATCTAACTGTGCTTCGTCACTTGTAAGTCTCTTAAGTCTTACTAACTGCCCCTTTATAATGTTGTATTGCACATAAGTGGGATGCAAACTAGAATAACTTAAAAGACCATTACTTGCTACATTTTTATAAGTGATGCTGGACCCCAGAAATCTTTATCTTCCTCTTTAATAACCTCTAAATCTAAAAAACAAATCTTAAAATTGTCCCAGCTACCAGTAAAATGTAAAAAAAGAGGTGCTGTTGTTCGTCTTCAATAAACAGCAAGAGCTCAGTTGGTGTTCTTCTCCAAATAAAAAACAAATCATCAATAAAATGATGGTAACTCACAATTTTGTGTCTATTGGTGAACTTGGACATAATGTTGTTTTCCCAGTAAACCAAAACTAAGTTGGCATAATTGGGAGCCATTCTGGCACCCATCGCCACCCTTGATTTGCAAGAAAAATTATTTATTGTCAAACATGAAGTAATTGTATGAAAGAATGTTGTCCATACATTCCAACATGAACCTACACTCATCTAATTCATATTCTCCACTG